>NC_089756.1:57984477-57994477 GCF_040412425.1 Macrobrachium rosenbergii
ATCTCGAGCTTGTTTTTGTTGGGTCCGTCTCCATATACATACGCATAGTTTTATGCTATTTTTTGAAAATCTTTTGATATGGTCCCCCAAATTTCAGAGATTCGCGTATTTGTGTAATGGTTTGAATTTTAGCCTTTAAGCGGGCGACCTTGCAACCTGTAACGCACATTTGCAGATACTCGTGAGTGGTTGAGACGGACCAATATGCGGCGGTTATATACAGTAGGTGCATCAGTGTGGAAGGATGTGATGTACTCACAGCCTTGTTATATTATAGTGTATTAAGTAATTTAAGACAAAACTAACGGGCTGAGGACAGCCCAAAACTTTTTCTTAATTTTTTTTGCACAATGATATAACTGTTGTTTCTCTTTCATGCTGTAATAGGATTCTGAATCTTAAACATTCTTTTTTTCTGCTTGGCCTTTTTCATAAATTGTATTTTATCTCTTCAGTTATTCACGTTTTTTATTTGATCAATTGCTAAATCGTAACTTTTTCAATACTCGCAAGTCTTAATTTCCCGTAATTAGCATTATTATAATTGTCACTCCTGCAGTTTCAGAAGCTGCTGTTTATGCCTATAAAATCCATTGAGACGGGTGCAGGTGCGCCTGGTTGTTTGAAGCATTTGAAATAACAACTTCAGTTCCACCCTGTATTGATAGTATTTTGTTTCAAGTCTAGTAACATTATAGAATCAGTTTGTGCAATTTTCTACTCATGAATATAATCTGAGATAATTAAGTTAATTTTTTAGTGAATTACTGCTATTTTAATTTTACGGCTTATTTAAGCCAACCTTTGTATTAGAGTATCTGTCTCTTTTTCTCTATCTCAGCCAATATACCAAACAGGCAATAATCAGCCTCGGTGAAGCAGCTGTAATAATTCACATTACGTCTCGGTTTGAGCAAGGCTCCGTCATAGTTGAGCACTTTGTACTAGGTAACAAGCTTAAAGAAAAATCGATGGATATAACTGTAGGTTCGTGGCTACATAGTTTCCCCCCAAATAGAACACTTCATAGAGCATTCTGAAAACCAGCCTTGAGTCATATCAGGTGTCCCGCAGGGACTTGCTTTTGGTCCTGTTCTCTTCATTATATTGATTAGCTGTATTGTTAACAGCCTTCAAAGGTCATTTACATCTTTTACTTAACGATTCCCATGTCTGGCCTCTATACTCACGTGAGAGCTGTGAGCAGCTTACAGGTGAAGTAGACATTAGAAATTGTCTGTGGGTGTAAACGAACAAAGTAACCGTTAACGCTGTCAAATTCGAGCACCTGGAAGTTTGACCTCCGACGCTTTAACATGGTCTATTCATATTGATTGACAGATTCGAAGTAAACTGTTACTGCTAGTCGGCATTGATACTTATCTAAGAACTTTTTCAGAAAGAGTTACCACCACCTTGCGCACGCCAAGCCTTCCTTTGATTAAGACTAGTCATAGGCTATTGCTCCCAAGTATGGTTCCCCACCTAACCATAGCATAATAAATACTCAGGAGGGCGCACTACACCATTTCGCAAAAAGGTTGAAAACTTGCACAACTTGCTGTACCGTGCTATACTAAAGACGTTAAAACTAGAGAAAGTAGTATTCTGGGTTGGCACGAATCCTATAAAATTCTACAAATCTACAAAATCAAAGAAGGCTTGATTCTAAGTGTACCAGCACATCCATTAAAACGAGAAGCTTTTGACCATCAACTACACCATATACCTAGGACTAACGTTAGATGCTCTGAACTCGAACACAAACATATCGTAACACAACCGAGATTGCTCGTACTTTAATCTTTTGTATTCACGGCCTTTGACCTACGGAATTGTTTACCTCACTTATCACGACAACGAGAGACAATATTCTAGTTAGCCTACCGGTTGAACCAAGATGCAGTGTTACCGGTCATCTCAGTGAGTGACCTTAAATACAGGACGGAATTCTAACTGTAATAAATTGTATCTTAAGTCCGCACAGAACAACAGGGCCGCGACGAAGTAATTCTGTGGTTTATAATCATCAGAAATTCTCTCTCTCTCTCTCTCTCTCTCTCTCTCTCTCTCTCTCTCTCTCTCTCTCTCTCTCTCTCTCTCTCTCATTGATAAAGTAAGGTCAGTATTTTCTTCTCTTGATTTGATGGTTTTATTTTTCTAATAATATATATATATATATATATATATATATATATATATATATATATATATATATATATATATATAATTAAGATTTCTTTATATATATATATATATATATATATATATATATATATATATATATATATATTCTCATTACTGTTTATAATTCTTTCGAGATCTCGCTTTCCAAGGATTCTTGATCACGTGTACTATTAGAAGCAGCAGAGATTGGGATCATTATTGCAGTAGCGTCGTCTCACAGGAAATGACTTTAGGTTTGGGTTCTCTCATCTTCCAGGCACGCGCTGCTGCTTCTTTGTCGCCCAAGACGACAGCATATGAAAGGCAAGCAGTGCCTTAATGATGATGGTCTAAGATAAGTCTCTCTCTCTCTCTCTCTCTCTCTCTCTCTCTCTCTCTCTGTCGGCTCGCCAGGTCAACCGAGTAGACCAATGTTCTATCTTGGAAAAGGAAGGACTGGTATAGACACGTTTCTTTCAAACCTACGCCTTGGATTATTTACTTGGTTTTTTGTCGACAGAACTTGGTCGCAGTTGTAGATGGAATGAAGAGAAATTAAAAAAAAAAAAACAGACTTAAGGCGCCTATGTCCCGTCTAAATGTATGGTTCATAATATCACAGTAATTAAAAGGTTGGTCTTAAATGGTGTTGGTCACGAACAACCTCAACAAGGTATTCGTCAGTCGTAGCCTCAACGAGGTCATCTCCATGGACACCTGGTGAAACCGTTCAACAGATGTTGTTTATATGAAATATTCTTTGTGTTGATAATGTTGATATTTAGCGTAGTAGGCAAGTAGGGCACACTCCCCTGATCGATTCGAATCATACAACGAGCGTAGGTCCTCATTTTTTCCTGGGGTTGTGTGATGAAGTTTTGAGGGTGGGTGGATAGGGGCCTTTGACACGTGTATTGGAAATGACGGAGGAGTAATTAGCCTCGTGGTCATTATCATCAACAACATTGTGGGTGATTGAAAGACGAAGAATGGCATTGGAAGAATGCGGCTCGCCGGCATTCTCTTGAGCCAGATTGATGTACTTATTTTCAGTTTTCATTAGTTTGGTTTCCATTACTTAGGATTGTTCATGTTGGCATTATTGTTTTTGGTTTTATTTGTGTCATTATGATAATCAGCCATGTAGGTGCTGTTACAAAAGCTCATTGACATCTTTCAAGTCGGTTTGTATATTGATGTGTTAACTACAATGCATAATGAAGCATTGTTTGTATACTTATCCAGATTTAGTTTGGGTACCATTCATAATGAAGTGCACCTTTTACTTGTTTCTTTCTTGGTCATTGGATCTGTTGTTTACAGGTGTTTATGTACTCTCATTTGATTTATATTTGTAGTTCTTTTGATTTTCTCTGGCTTCATTATGATGTTCACAGATTTTGAATGCATTTCATTTTAATTCTTGAAGATGCGTTGGATTGAAAATCCATACTGACACTTGTTCAGATTGCGAAATTCTTCCACTATTGTTTGAATTTCAGTCCTCATCTTCTCACAAGCAGCTGAATCATGTGTCACCTTCCACAAGAATGGACTGTGCTCTCATCATATGCATGTTGTACGAATTAAACCTCCCCCCCTGACACGCCCATACACAATGTATACTTATGCATATAGGCATAAGCAGGCTTTATTTCTCTTCCAAGGTAACCCGCATGCATGTATACGTAACGGTTCTTTCCATTACACGCACACACACACGGACACACACACGCGTGAGCACCCGTTACCTGTATCACACCCCACACACGCACACATTTCTCCTCCCACCTGCTCAGCGGACTTTGAATTTTCTTTTTCAAGTTTGGAAGCTGGCAGTTAGATGGGCTCATTATCCAGGCAAAGGCGCTGCACCCTTTTTCCATCATTGGTTCAAGGGCGCAGAGCGGTCTTACATGTCCACTCGTTCGGTTCAGGTATTTCGTTCTTATTTGCATTTATATTAGTTCAGATTCAGTGCAAATTTTGAGCGTTAAGTTGCCCCGCCCCCTGGCCTTGGCAGAGGGGGCTGGTTTTTTTACATTATTATTATTATTATTATTATTATTATTATTATTATTATTATTATTCACTGAGAAAGTAGATGCATGTGGAACACGGTATTATTATTATTATTATTATTATTATTATATTATTATTATTATTATTATTTTAATTATTATTATTATTATTATTATTCACAGAGAAAGTAGATGCGTGTAGACCCAGGCAAAAGCAGTCACTTAAGTGAAGAGAGAGTAAAGACAATAAATAAATACAAATGATACTTAAAACAAAAAATAGATTGAAAAAGTTTAATTACCAACAAATAATAAAAGATAAATGCCGATAGTCATCATCTAACGGTCAAGCCCGGTGATCATGAGAATAGTAAAGGTTGTGGGTTGGATTTTTAGAAATATATATATTCATTTTTAGATGATCATATATATATATATGTGTGTATATATGTATATATATATATATATATATATATATATATATATATATTTATATATATATTTATATGTGTGTGTGTGTGTGTGTGTGTGTGTGTGTGTGTGTGTGTGTGTACACCTGAACCTTGATGAGTTGTAGAAATACATGAAAGCTCTTGACTCAAGTAATTTCTTTTCACACTTCTGGCTGAATGCATATATATATATATAATATATATATATATATATATATATATATATATATATATATATATATATATATATATATATATATATATATGTGTGTGTGTATTTATTTATATATAGAGAAACACTCAAAAGCAGTTAGAGGGAAAGAAAGTTTAGGTAAATGAAAACCGTGACAGAAAGGACAAAATTGCTATAAGGAGACGACTAAAAGAAAAAAAAAAAAAAGGTTGCACTTACCCAGCAAAGCAGAAGACACCTCAAACAAGATATGGTCCGATTACCGATGTAATGAATGCGTTTAATTAAGTCCTTCATCCGAATATTCATGATTCGACCCCGTGATTTACTAACAGATTTGCATATCCGGATATGCACACCTACACAATTCAAGAGGAAGGTAACCGGGAAAGGAGGAAGAGGGCGGTCGTCTGTAGGTAGGTAGGTAGGTAGGTAGGGAAGGAAGGATATTCCACCGTGATGAATCTAGGGCTAGGAGGAGAAGCCACAAGTCGATTCCTGCTGTTTTCTTAAAAGCGAAGGCCAGTGGGGAAGGCAACTAATGTCATTTTCTAACCCAGGTCGGAAAAAAGATGAAGGAAGAATGGTAGGGCTCAACCCCGAAGGACTCCATAACTCTTTCTCTGGAAGGAAGAGGGCCTATAAGACTTAGAAAATAGACGCTTGTCCCTGTGTGTGTGTGTGAGAAAGAGAGAGAGAGAGAGAGATGCGTTTATCGCAGAAAGTGTGCCAAATAAACAAATCAAAAGCTAGTTCAACATTGGCAGCTGAAAAAACAAAAAAAAAAAACATGGAAATCATTGTGGTCATCTGTTGAACGAGCCAGTTCCATCCCATTTGCATAATGCTGTCATTGCTTACCTGAAAAAGGGCGGCAGTGCAAAATCCAGAATCGCCTGAACATGAAATCAAAATTCAAAAATCATTCGAGTATTTTTGCGCATTAGGCCCTTATTTTCATTTTCTTATCCACTCTTCGTTCTAATCCAACTTGCATTTTTAAAAGTGACTTTCCCCGTCATAGGGCATGGTGAACCCGACTTGAATTTGTTAAGAATAATTGGCCAAAAATTATACATGTTAAAGTTTATGCTTCGAAATTTGGTATGTCACATTTGGAAGACTGGATCAGTGGCACAGACAAAATGAAGGTGAAATTCGGGTGGAAGGCGTATAAGCCTTGTGAATGTATGCAGATCCCGTGAAACCCCCCCCACCCCCCATTCTATTAGCAGCTTGTGTTTTTAAAGTATACTAGACATAGTTGTCTGTGTAGATGTGTGGGCGTGATATGAACGCGGTCGATAGAACAGAGACAAATAGATATATTACATTTCAGCAACATATTCCCCCATGTTCCTACATGCCAAACCAGATTTCGAAAGTGCCACAAACTTCTTAATAAACCTGTTAACAGGGCATGGTTATTCCCTCTCCCAACGCTCCCTTTCTCTCCCTCCCTCCCCCCCGTAAAAGCCTCTTAATTAAGCAGATCACGATACCATCACTTAATGCCTTTAGAATGAATGAAAGTCCCCTTAGAGGGAACACCTTTAATGAAGGTTATCAGTAGACCTGAATTAAACCCCATTTCCTTTGACTGGCCTCTCTCTCTCTCTCTCTCTCTCTCTCTCTCTCTCTCTCTCTCTCTCTCTCTCTCTCTCTCTCTCTCTCTCTCTTATCATATATATATATATATATATATATATATATATATATATATATATATATATATATATATATATATATATATATATATATTATGTGTGTGTATGTATTGTGTGTATGTATATATGTTAGTGTGGATCATTCACACAGAAGACAAAGTTTTAAATTGAGTTGTCTAAATATTTGGCTCAAATTTAAGGTTTGCATATCTGTATTCATTTGAGTTGACGATAGTATCCATAGCCGATGTCATTTAAACTAGTCGTGGTTGGGTGTAGCATATGTTGCCAACCGTGTGTAGATAAAAACGATTTCGGGCGTGGAGATTTACCGTCAGCTGAAAAAAGAACAAAGGAAAGTACTGGCTTCATGTGCTCGTGAGTGTGCTAGTGTTGGCGGCCAACACATTTTAGTGAATTCAGAGGTTGACTGATCAGTTTGATGATACAGGTTTCAGCATTGCTGGTGATCATTTTCCCCAAGGGCTTCTGGGTTGTGGGTCGTAACATTATTGACTCTTTCTTCTACTTTGGAAGGCGCTGCGTGCAGCAGTTGTCTAGTTTTTAAGATGAAGTAGTAGTGTACTTATTGGAATTATTTGCTGTTTGGCGGTTGCTAGGGTGGTAGGTGTCAGTTATTTCGCTTCAGACCCTTGAATACCTTAAGAGCATCTTCATAAATTGTGTAGGTAAAATGTTAAAAGACACGAGCAGGTATGTTAAATGGTGACGTCAGTGGGATATCCATACTCAGAATAAAATGTTAGAAAGGAAGAAGTGGATAAGTCCGCTCCAGCATGATTTTTAGATCCAGATCCATTAGTTTCACGATATGCAAGTGGCTTTATGAAACTAACAGGTTTTGGGTTCGGGAGGGCCAATCAAGTATTGAGCGTTATTACAGCACTGTTTGTGTAAGTTGAATGTAATGATTTTTTTTTTTTTGCATCAGCAATATACAAACTGATAATTATTATGACATACATGTATATGTACAGTATATATATATATATATATATATAATATATTTATATATGTAAAAGTATATATATATATATATATATATGAATGCATGTATATAAAAGTGTATGTATATATGTATATATATATATATATATATATATATATATTATATATATATATATTATATATATATATATATATATATATATATATATATATATATATATATATATATATATATATATATATATATATATATATATATATATATATATAACTGTGGTTTAATTTTTGTTCGGAAAGAGAATGAAAATATTAGCAAGGACGTTCATTTCCACTCGAGAAGTTACACGTGTTGACCTTGCATTCGTATTCATTGACTCTTTCTCTTCGACTGCCATCGTTGGGGATTCCTGAGATAGAAATAGGGCCATTGCGCTCAGCCTTTGCCTGTCTGAGAGTCCGCTTAACATGATGCCAGGCCTTGCATATTCTGCAGAAAGGGTTCCTTTTACTAATGAGGATTCCAGCTATGGATGAAAGAGGGAGTTTGGTAGGAGAAAAATCACGAGTTTTGCCCTTAAATAAACTGAGAGAAAATGAAGTCTTTCATCGTTCCCGTCTCTCTCTCTCTCTCTCTCTCTCTCTCTCTCTCTCTCTCTCTCTCTCTCTCTCTCTCTCTCTCATTTACATTGGAACGGCGTCTTTGTTTCGCCCTCCAAATCCACTCCCCTTTCCCGTACTAGTCACAAAGGCACTTCGGATGTAGTTAAGGATGGAGTGAGGGAACAAGAGAATAACAAAAGGAAATGTTAAAGGATGGAGAGAGAAGACACCGTGAAATTAGTAGAGAGAGAGAGAGAGAGAGAGAGAGAGAGAGAGAAACACATGAGATCGAGCAATTTTTTTGTTTTGTTTAAACACATGCACATTATAGTGTGTAATATATAAATTATATTCATATATATATATATATTTATTTATATATGTAGATATATATATATATATATATATATATATATATATATATATATATATATATATATACATTATTATTACACACACACACGCGCACACAAACGCACGCTATATATCCTTACTGACCATTTGACGGGAATATTGGTGGCGGTAATATCCCTAGGGATATTACAGCTTAAAAGTTCAAACTAAGTTATGCTGTGTTCAGCAAACGTAAATACCGGCTAGTAAAGACAGACATGGCAATGGGGCAGTGAGTGTCCTTTACATGTAGATAGACGAACATTGAAGACCAAGGATATTACATGAAGATGTGGATATAGAGCGTTTTATGATGCTAGTGATATTTAAGAGATGTAGAGATATGTAGGTTTCCCACGGATGAAGGTTGATAGTAGAATCAAGAATAATAAAATGCGACTGGATCTTGTTTGTCCTTGGGCGGGATAGGTTGGGTATTGGGAAGGTAGGGAAGACATGATACATCCACCCTCCTCTTGCAAACCTGTTTGTCCGCCCCAGGTGGGGCGGGTTAGGTTGGGAATCGGGAGGGTGGGGGAGACATGACGGTCAGCGCCGGATTCCGTCGCAGCGTAGCGGCCATGACGCTCGTTTGGAAATAATTTGCTAATTTGTTTCAAGTCTTTGTTTCTATTCGAAAGGCGTTTTTGGTTGAAATAATTATTTAACGAAAGGCAGATTGTTGTATGATCTGTTTGCCATTTTTAAAAGTTAACATCTGATTAGCTATGTTCCTTTTCGATAGATGGGTGTTTATATAAATGTAAAATAAAAGTAAGAAAATTTAATGGCACGTGAAAATTAAGAAAACTAAAATACTTGGAAGATAATGTTGTTCGCGGAATACGAAAATTTGTGTTAATGAGGAAGTGCAAGTAGAAAGAAAGCCGAAAAAGGAAAATCTGGAAAAAAAGGTTAATGTAGCAAAATCCCAAAGATTTGAGGACCCTCCCCCAACTTGTTTGGGCGTATGCTTTTGTTCATTCCCTTTTTTAACGCAGGATCTAGGTATGAGGATCACTTGACATAATTTTGCGCCGGAAAATCTCTCTCTCTCTCTCTCTCTCTCTCTCTCTCTCTCTCTCTCTCTCTCTCTCTCTTTCTCTCTCTCATCTATAATTGTTAGATATTATTATTATTATATTATTATTATTATTATTATTATTATTATTATTATTATTATTATTATTAAATAACATATACCAAAATGAAAATTTTTAAAATCGTTTTAAAGCTGTGCGTGTGATTATATATACATATATATATATATATATATATATATATATATATATATATATATATATATATATATATATATACATATATATGTATGTATATGTGCGTGTGTCTGTGTGTTTTAAATCCGATGCTATGTATTTTTATCAGCGTATTGTTTTGATGTGGAGGAGTTTCATCGTGACTGTTTTTGAGGAGCCTTGTGATCTTTGAAATTCTTGTCAGATTTTCTTTGCATCCTGGTCAGCTCAAGGCTTTATCCTTAGAGGATGCTAAAGAGCGGAAGAGACATAAATGCATAAA
>NC_089756.1:57999477-58009477 GCF_040412425.1 Macrobrachium rosenbergii
GCTGCCCTTGCAGCCCCTGCTGCGAGCCCTATTGCCCAGTGGGGCACATGAATACCGTCTGCATGTCCATGATCTGCAGTGGCATCATCATGTTCATAGTGCTCTCCCCTCTTCTGCATTATCTCGTTCCTACTTAGTCTCGAGGAGAGATCATCGGCAAAGGATGACACCATTATGGGACAGAATGATGAACACTTGTTACTCTTTAAGATAAGGAAAATGCATGAGTGACAAATTGACACGCGTGACAGAAAAGGTCTCTCCGCATTCTCCTGTGTTTGTCGCGAAAGAATATGACTGCATTGAGCTGCACATGCTGTATCGTATTGTGCGTTGTGTTATAATTGTTGTTGTTAATGTTATTGTTATGAGGCTTGTAACTTTAAGGACTAAGATTCCCCAGCTGGGACTTTGCAGCCCTTTCGGAGACCCTCAGTCCGAGAGGTTTCTCTTAGGATGTCGAGCGCTTGGGCCACGGTAAGTCGAAAGCCTTTATTTTCATCCCCTACTTTATACTTTAATTCTTTAATGTTTATAGGCAATAAGCCCAAGTTTTATTGATGTCTGCTCAGTTTTATTATGTTTATTTCATTTTTTGAAGAAGCGAATGATATAAAGTGATTTTAATACAGGAAATATTAGATTTCATGTAAATGATGTTTCGTGGTCTTCGAATATATTGGACCCTGCATAATACTCTTTCTGGATTGATAGGGTTATTTTAAAGAAATGGTAACCCAGTAGTTGGCAACAGGTATGTACTGATCTTTAATTTTATGGATACTGTATGTGGTTGTGCCTGTCCAGAATTATTTAGCAACCTTGATTTCCTCCTTTGAAGTGTAAATAATTGCAAAAAGATTATAACAATAATATGTTCATATTCCTGTGAATATCAAAAGTCTTCTGATACTTAAAAGATTAATTCACTCTTAGGCTTAACTGAGAGCCGTATACTGTATATCCCCCATAACTGAAACTTGGCTTCTGTCAAAGAAAATAACAGATAAAATGCTTAATGATTCTGATAGGATAGCGATATTTCATGTCATACAGATAAAAAGATTTGTTGAATAAATGATTAGTTCTAATCACTAAAAAGAGGCGAGTGGGCGTCCCACAGGAGCGTCGGCCACGAAAATTTCAGCATTGCCAGAATATTTACTTTAGGGAGACACCACACCCATGTACTAAGTTCAAATTCAGCCAGCTGTATAACCGTGATTGATTATGAAAAATATCCATTATACAGGGGGTTCGGGATCTCTCTCTCTCTCTCTCTCTCTCTCTCTCTCTCTCTCTCTCTCTCTCTCTCTCTCTCTCTCTCTCTCTCTCTTTTACGTAATATATGCATTGTGTGTGATATATATATATACATATACTGTATATATATGTATATATAATAAATATATATATATTTATATATGCATATATATACACAAAAATATATTCAATTTATATATATATATATATATATATCTATATTATTATATATATATATATATATATATATATATATATATATATATATATATATATATATATATATATATATCTATATTATACTATATATATATATATATATATATATATATATATATATATATATATATATATATATCTATATTATATATATATATATATATATATATATATATATATATATATATATATATATACATATATACACTGTATATGCAGATTTTGTTGAGTTCAATAGCTTTTTGGCCTTTGATTAATGTCTTATTAGTTTGGTAATACTTCTGAGTCTTCTGCTTTCTACCAAATTCAGTTGATGGATAAAGAAACGAAAATGAACTCTTACACTTACTGGGAGCAGTCGCGACACCACAGCTGTTCCGTCACTCGTCGTGACCTCTTCAAACTGTATTGTACTAATTGAACATGTAGTTTTTTATGATTAAGCTGGATGTATGCCAGCACGGGCTCTTGCTATTGGGTTGCCCGTAATAACTGAACAGTGCCTCCTGTTGTTTTATTATATGATGCTTTTAAAAATAATTATAATACAATAAAATGAAAGGAATTACAATAAAAACAATTTTAGTGGAGTGAAAGTTGTAAAAAAGTAACACCGTGCAAAGAAATTTATTAAAAAATATTTCTTCGTGAAACGTAATTACAAAAACCACGTGTGGTTGTTATGACAACAAAGAAAGCAGCAACAGTATTGCTGGGATGCCGATTACGAGGGAAAAGACGAATGGTAAGGGTTTGGGGGGGAAGTGGGGGTGGGGGAGAGCGATTCAAAAGGTGCTGTTGCCATTGCTGAAGTTCTTTCCAATGTCGGCGTTAGATGATGTAGGGCGTGTGCAGTAAAATGCAGACGGATTTTCCTATAGTGAGTCGATGGTGACATGTTCCGTGTAGATGATGTTGGTATTCTCCACTAGTTCTTGCGTCGTGGTTTTGCGGTTGTGATGATCGACATAAGGATTTTGAATGGCTCCATTATTACGAAGGGCCTGTAGACGCCTTTTTTGGGTTCTGGAAATGTGTCCAACGTAGTTTTTTTTTTTTTTTTTTTTTTTTTTTTTTTTTGAGGGCTGGCGCACTGAATTCAGTGAAATCTGTGTACAAAAACTTTGCCACAAGAATGTGTGTATATATATATATATATATATATATATATATATATATATATATATATATATATATATATATGTCTATATATATATATATATATATATATATATATATATATATATATATATATATATATATACACAGTATATATATATGTGTGTGTTTGTGTGTGTGTGTGTATATATATATATATATATATATATATATATATATTATATATATATATATATATATATTACAGTGTATATATATGTGTGTATGTTTATATGTGTATATATATATATATATATATATATATATATATATATATATATATATATATATATATATATTTATATATCTTTCAATCACGTCCTCTGCAATCTTGAACGTCCTAGACATTGAAGGGCCAAAGAAGAAAAGGTTACACCCCCCTTTTCACGGCTCTTGTAGGGAAAGACTAGAGCCCCTGATTGAATTTCAATATTTGATGATGCACTGTGTTCCTTTGTGGTTGTTAAAAAAAAATAGTAATATGAACAAAAATAAAAAAAATAAAACAACTTGACCTGAGCCGTAAAAAATTAAAAGGCACTGACCTCAGACAATACTCATTCTCTCTCTCTCTCTCTCTCTCTCTCTCTCTCTCTCTCTCTCTCTCTCTCTCTCTCTCTCTCTGATCTAAGAATAAATGTCTCTGTCTCTCATAAAAATCGTTTTGACACAACAATAGATTTTCTCAGTCACCCCAATCGAATTCTTTGTGGATTCGAATGAAGTGTATAGACTGTTGAGTTGCCAGTTTGTTTATTAAATGACTGTTAGGGTATCTGGAATAAGTTTGAGATTTCCTGTCGTTTTAAGTATTTTTCCTTTAGGGGTTTGTTTTTAATTAATTTACAATAGTACAGTATTAGTTTACTAGTTGCTGTTTGGAGCTGAACTCGTCGATAATGTTAATTAGGAAGTGCAAAGTCTAGACGTAGGGAATAAAGATGGAATGGAATGCAGTAGAAGACAACATAAACCTGGCAGACCGAGCCGTTCTTCGGTACTGCACTTTGTCCACCTTGTGTCTGTATTTCACTGCTGTTTGTTGTAGCCCCTTGAGTCTCAACTGTACGGTACGCCAATGTTATTTGTTCACCATTCAGAGACCAGACGCTGCGCTCAGTGACCGGTACATGATGAACAGTAGAGGTTCATCTTGCATTTTGTAACGGCTATTTGTCACGTTAGAAATAGTTCAGTGGTAGGAATACTGTTTTTTTTTTATTCTTTAATTGGATAAATACCTTACTTGAAAGATGCTGGGAAACGAAGGTTAACAATCTTGGCACCTGATCTTTCTAATTTCCTAAGGCGTATAATGGGAAATTATATATACTCACGTACATTATATAATATATATGTATGTATATATGTATATCTACTTACAGTATATGTATACATGTGTAGATATAATATATATATATATATATATATATATATATATATATATATATATATACACATATATATATATATATGTGTGTGTGTGTGTGTGTGTGTGTGTGTTGTTTGTGTGTATTGTGTATGCACATATAACGTACGAATGTGTAAAGAATAATTTTGTGATATGTTACTTGCCGAGGAGGATAAAAAAAAATTCGTCGCTTATTTTCTTTTTTGGGTGAGGGCATTATGTCCGGGTCATCCTCGAGTTATCAAGGACGACCTTCTCGGCACTCGAGCACCTCCTCAGCCCTCCCCACTGCTCATCGCTACATATTCTTTTTCGAGTGGGACGTCCACGACTTAGTGCTCCTCGTTTATGACGGTCTTTCACAATTCTTGGTCATTTTCAAGTGAATTGGAAAGGCAGAGGTATCGCTGGAGGGACATGGGTTGAGATGGGGAGGGGTACTCTATCTCTCTCTCTCTCTCGCTTGTGAAGTAAGTGAAGTACACATATAATAGCAAAGGGTTGTATTTTGAGTGATAGGTCGATGGAAGGTCTGTGTCTTGAATAACGAATAATGCTTTGTAGGAGGAGTTGAGAGCAAAGGATTTTCTGAAACTGGAAAATTTTGAAATGCCCCGCCCTCGAAAAGCAGCAGTTTTACTTTCAGAACTTTTATTTTTTAAGTTCTGAGAAAGATGATAAAGACCAGAGACTTCTAGCATAGGCTTTGATCTTTAGAGGAAACCCCATTTTGAATTGATGTGACCATGGAAATTATTTTATTGTAAAAAACAAAAAGCTTGAAAATAACACATCCAGCTGCAAAGATTTACACCCACCAAGTTTTATCAAAACCAAGAAAGAAAATTTCGGCCATAACCAAATTGACCTGGAATTTATTTTGTAAAGTGAGTGAAGCTAAAATAATTGGTGAAACAAATTTTAAACGACCTTAAGTATTCACTTGAGTTTCATCAAAATCAGAGAAGATAAAATTTTACCGTTAAATTGACCCGTAGACTTCAAAAGTAGGTCAAGGTATAAAACCAAGGTTACTACACACCAAGTTGACCAGTAATCAGGAAAAATAATTCAGAATATATATGAGGGGAAAGTAATCTCCAACCCCACAAATCAAGTTTCATTAAAATGAGAGGAAAACAATACAGCCTAAATAGTGTCAAGGAAAACCCGAGATTTTCAGTCATATTACCTGAGCCTTGGAGAACTCAGTATTACACTGTGCATGGTAAAAAAGAATTGTGAATATTATCATCACCCATCCAGGTACCTGCCTTACAAATTCAGTGATGAACAGAAAAAATTAAGACGAAGACTGATAATAATAATAATAATAATAATAATAATAATAATAATAATAATAATAATAATAATAATAATAATGTAGAGTTAATTAACTGGTAATAATAATGCCAAAATCAGGTCAAAAGAGCGACGGTCCTTGGTAGAGGCTAATAATGCAGTAGAAGGGAAGACTCTGTGTTGAGTAGATGAAGCTGCTCGTCAAGATATTTGAGAGAGAGCTTGCGACAGCCTTCCTTCTCTTCTATGGAAAAGGCCTTTTCCGAATAGTAAGAGCAGTCATATTTCAGCCTGTGTTTGTTGTTGCTTTTGTTTGGTTTCGTTGTCGTGGCAATAGTAACAACAGTTCCTACCAGACTAATGATGCAATTGGATTGATTGTTGATAGGCTAGGATACGTTTTTTACGAATAGTGAACGAGAACAGTGCTTTTGTATGTGTGTGTGTGTATTTATATATATAAATTATATATATATATATATATATATATATATATATATATATATATATATATATATATATATATATATGTGTGTGTGTGTGTGTGTGTGTGTGTGTAAATAAAGACAAAATCCACGAATGAAAGAGAAACGATGGAGTGCTGCTAAGTAAAGGACGACAGTCGAAAGGCCTCACAGTACTCCATCGTTTCTCTTCCTTCGTGGATTTTGTCTTTATTTATATATTCATCATGTTCCATATTTTCGTGATTCAGTTATACATATATTTATGCATATATACCAATATATTTATTTATATATATATATATATATATATATATATATATATATATATATATATATATACACAGCATATAATATACAGTATACACACACACATATATATATATATATATATATATATATATATATATATATATATATATATATATGTATATATATATGTATTATTGTAGCGAGTAGGGAGAGAGGATAACCAAGGTTGTGGAACACGATTAGGCCCTTCTGAAAAATCCTGTGTGCCTTTGTTAACCTAAGAGTGACTTGTGTACCTGGTAAGATGCTGCTAGATTGCTAAAGAGCATGTGCTTGCAGCCTCATCCCAAAAACATGCTGAGAATTGGAATGTTAACCCCATCGACTGGACAAAGGAATATATATATATATATATATATATATATATATATATATATATATATATATATATATATATATATATATATACGAGGGTAAGTCAAAAAGTTCCAGGAAAAATTCAATATACTCTTTATTTAAGGAAATTCAAACATCATTTTTCTACATATCTACCATCTAACTCTATACACTTTTCAAGGCGCTGTTTCCACCTCTGCAACCCTTCTTTGTAGAAATTTGGGGCCTTTCTATTAAACCATGTTGAAACTGCATGTTTAGCAGCATCCAAAGATTCAAACCGGACTCCTCTTAAGTGTTCCTTGAGTTTTGGGAACAGGAAAAAATCTGAAGGAGCAAGATCAGGACTATAAGGAGGATGTGGAAGAGTTTCCCACCTAAATTTCCGTAGGACTTCTCTTGCAACCCTTGATGAATGTGCTGGAGCGTTATCATGATGGAACAAAATTCTGCGGTGCAACTTTCCTCGACGTTTTTAGCCAATGCAGTCTTCAGTTTTGCAAAACACCTTTGTAGTAGTTCCCGGTGATTGTTTTTTTGTCCTTCAAGGAAATCAATCAAAATCACTCCTTTGGAGTCCCAAAACACTGTTGCCATAACCTTCTGGGCAGATCTCGCCACTTTGAACTTCACTGGTGCAGCTGAACCTCTTGGTAACCATTGCTTTGATTGAATTTTACTTTCTGGGTCATATTGATGGATCCAAGTTTCATCTCCAGTAACAATCCGGTCAAAAACTCTGATTCATTTGATTCAATCTTCGTTAAAACTGCAAGAGAAAGTTCAGCTCTTTGATGCAGTTGGTCTTCGCGCAACGCTTTTGGGACCCAACGTGCTGAAAGTTTACTCAAACCAAGATTTTCATTTAAAATTCAAAATGCGGAAACATGGGAGATCCCAGTTTCATTAGCTATCATATCGATAGTAATCCGACGATCTTCATCCACTAGATTCTGCACCAAAGCCACAATTCTTTCATTTTTGCAGTCGATGGTCTTCCTCTCTTGGGTTGTCTTTGAGGTCCTCCCGACCATCCTTAAATCGCTTTATCCAATCATAAACAACTGATTTAGATGGAGAAGAATCTCCATAAACTTGTTGCAAAGCTTCAATAATTTTTCCTGGTTTCCAATCAAGCTTGGTCAGGAACTTGATGTTAGCTCTCATCTCAAAATTTTTATTTTCCATGGGTTCAAGAAGTTACTTTTCTGAAGCAGATGTTAACACCACGGTAGCAAGAGGATGACTGAGGTAACAAGTCTATATGGATCAGTACATCACAGATAATTGTTTACCAAGTATTTGGTTGTTTCATTCCTGTGTAAATACATCATTCAACAATTTTTCCTGGAACTTTTTGACTTACCCTCGTATATATATATATATATATGCATACATACATACATATACATACATACATACATACATACATACATACATACATACATACATACATACATACATACATACATACATACATACATACATACTATTTATGTGTGTGTAAAGTGGAAGTCATCGCTGATATAAAAAACAAAAACTATTTTATTTCAGGGTATGTGACCTTTTTCTCTTTACGTATTGAATAGGTGGAAAATGGAAAGGTCAATGATCACGTCTTTATATTGAGGAGAAAAGATGTCTGGCTTTGTGTTTCTGCTTAATTATCATTTGTGTGTGTCCTTGAGAGTCCTCCAGAAGAGTCGGAGACCGCCGTTTCTCATCCGAGTGTCAACAATTCGGTGTTGCACAAAAGATGTTTAATGAACGGCCGAACATGTCGGTAATTAGTGCCTGACATGGTTAGGTTCATTAGCGAAGCTTTGTGTCTCAGTTAACGTGCGTTTAGGAATATTGGCACTTTTAAAAAGTGGCTCTGTTATCTCGGTTTTGCATTGTTTGTCACCTTCGAGTCTTGCTCTGAAAGCGTCATAAGATGAAACTCTACGAGACTCCTCTCTCTCTCTCTCTCTCTCTCTCTCTCTCTCTCTCTCTCTCTCTCTCTCTCTCTCTCTCTCTCTCTCTCTCTCACCTGTGTTGTGTCTTTCCAGCTCTCGTTCTTGGAAACTTATGGAAATTTGAGATATCTGGTATTGTTAATGGTTTTCGTAATATTTTTATTTTATTTTGCGTTATTTTTTTTACTAAGATTTCTGTGTAAGTTTGAAATCGCTTGAGCCTTTTTTATATTATTTTTTCTTAAAATTTCTCCCCACAAACAAAGTTCCTGTATTAGGCATTAGTTTACATTGACTTTCATATTTTCTAGCTTGTCATGAATATAGTAAGCATGTGCCCTGCTTAAATCTAGTTAATCACGTGTGTCTAATATCAATAATTTCTGTTTAAAGTTTAAACCAGAATCAAGAAATTTTTTTAATCGTCAGAATCAATTTTTCAATTTTTTTTTTTTTTTTTTTTTTGCAATTTTTTTTCAGTAGACTGTGGCATATTGGTTCACAGTAAAAATGTTCTCTAGTGCATTACTATTGCATGAACTTATTTTTAATGCTAAGTAATATTTTTTGAATCGTATTGAAGGGAATGTCAATTTTGCTAGGTAATCCCTGGGGGTATTAAGGTCTATTTTACCATTAATATATATATATATATATATATATATATATATATATATATATATATATATATATATATATATATATATATATATATATATATATATATATATATATATATATATATATATAGTACTGTATAAACTAAACTAAATTTTGTTATTAGAATTACTTACCCATTTTTCTTTTCCTTGAATATGATTTACTACAGGTGTCTAACATTAACTTTTTTTTTATAGATTGCTTTGATGAGACCTCGCTTTTTGAAAGTAACTTGTTAGTGCTCCCCCATAGCTATGTAAGGAAGTACAGTAGATCTAACTTTTGTATAGATTTTTACTAGAATGCTTCAATTAACCTTTCAAGGTTTTTTTTTCCTCATAAGATCAAAGTTGTCTCCCTTTTTCCCAGCCCTCGCTTCCCAACTGATTCTTGGTGTGGAGGTAGTGTTTCCCTCCCCCTCCCTCCATCCCCCGTGCCAAGGGGGAGGAGTTCTGGAGGGAGAGTCTTGCCCACTGTCTTCGCCCTCTCCCTTGTAAGGCCCCTTTCTTCTACTAACCTGGACCAGGTGGAACTAACCTTTCGTTTTTTGTCTTCCTTTTACAGATACCAGAACGCGTGAGTTTCTATCAGCCCTTGTCACTCTTACGGTAGGACGTCTTTTCGTTGAGGTTTCTCGTTATTTTTAGCTCTTATTTGTTCACTTATTTATTTGCTTGTTTGTTTATTTGCTGTTCCTGCGTTCTAGTGGACTGATGGAGGGCATATTGTATTTTTCAGATAGCATTGGTAATCACGGAGGAGAAGGAATTGATAAGAAAATAGAACGTTATATCAAACATTATATTTTGTTTCTCGTCCGTTAATTAAAAGGGTAGAATTGCAAAGGCTGACTTCAGTTTTAAAGGCTGTGATATGAAGGTTTGTGTCTCCATTTATAGGGAGCGTTGAAACCCTTT
>NC_089756.1:58014477-58024477 GCF_040412425.1 Macrobrachium rosenbergii
CTTGAATTTGCATGATGTTTATATCCAGCATCAATAAGCGAAGAACTTGAATTTGGATGATGTTTATATCCGCCATCGGTAAGCGAAGGACTTGAATTTGGATAATGTTTATATCCAGCATCAGTAAGCGAAGGACTTGAACTTGGATGACATTTATTCCGCCATTGGAAAGTGAAGGACTTGAATTTGGAAGACGTTTATATCC
This sequence comes from Macrobrachium rosenbergii, assembly GCF_040412425.1. Taxonomy (NCBI): domain Eukaryota; kingdom Metazoa; phylum Arthropoda; class Malacostraca; order Decapoda; family Palaemonidae; genus Macrobrachium; species Macrobrachium rosenbergii. The sequence continues at coordinate 58,014,683 of NC_089756.1, forward strand.
GCCATTGGTAAGCGAATTATATGAAATTGGAAGACGTTTATATCCACTATCGTTAAGCGAAGGACTTGATTTGGATGATGTTTATATACGCCATCTATAAGCGAAGGACTGAATTTGGATGACTTAATATCTAGCATCGGCAAGCGAAGGACTTGAAATTGGATGACGTTTATATCCGCCATGGGTAAGTGAAGGACTTGAATTTGGATGACGTTTATATCTGCCTTCGGTAAGCGAAGGACTTGAACTTTATATCAGCGAAGGACATGGATGATGTTTATATCACCATCAGTAGCGAAGGACTTGAACTTGGATGACGTTTATATTCGGAAACTTGAACTTGGATTTATTAGCGAAGGACTTGAACTTGGTTAACGTTTATATCCGCCATCTGGAAAGGACTTGAACTTGGATGACTTGCATCAGTTTGAACTTTGATGACGTTTATATCCGCCATCGATAAGCGAAGGACTTTAACTTGGATGACATTTATATCCGCCATCGGTAAGCGAAGGAATTTAACTTGGATGACGTTTATATCCACCATCTGTAAGCGAAGGACTTTAACTTGGATGACGTTTTTATCGCCATCGGTAAGCGAAAGACTTGAATTTGGATGACTTTTATATCCAACATCGGTAAGGGAAGGACTTGAACTTGGATGAAGTTTATATCTACCATCGGTAAATGAAGGACTTGAATTTGGATGACTTTTATATCTGCCATCGGTAAGCGGAGGACTTGAATTTGGAGGACGTTTATATCCACCATCAGAATTTGAATGTTGTTTATATCCACCATCAGAATTTGAATGTTGTTTATATCCCGCATCGGTAAGCGAAGGACTTGAATTTGGATGACGTTTATATCAGAATTTGAATGCCATACAGCACTGGTAATAGTGCAGAGAGGACTTGAATCGTTCAGATTGGATGAAATTTTGCACAAGTGCTCTTTAAAGTTCCCTCTATCAGAAAAGGGCGCCAAAAATTTAATATGCGGCCAAATATCAAGATGGCGGCCAGTATCGACAGATTTTGGCTAATTTTTCACTAGAATGGCATGTATTTGCTTCTAGCAATATGGTAAAGCTCTTCCATACTATTTCTTGTGAATATTATGGTAGCTTCCCAGTACAGTTTACCTTTAAATATGGGGGGCTGCCAAGAAAAGGTAGAAACAATAATTATAATGAGAAATAATGCCCGTTCAACAATTATCGTTTAAGCATGGATCTTGGTTTCTGTGGTTTTAGATCCTAATGAGGCCATCTCTTTCGAATAACTCATCAATTTTGAAGGAAAATTAATAAATGTAAAAGAGTGTATGTCTGCACACAACCAGGGCACACTTGACATCACTGCTGTGTAACTCAGCATGGGGTTCAGTGCCAGCTAATCCAGCTTTACTAATCCTGTAGTCCTAGACTTGAAGTTGGATGAGTTTTTTATATCCAGCCCCAGACCAGCTATAGCGAAGGACTTGAACAGGATGTGCCAGCGCGAGAGCCGAGCCAAGGGTATGGGGTCTGTACATGATGGTTCATGTACTTATACAGATCACGGGACTTAAATGGCACTGGATGAATGATCGCTAGGTGTAGGGAGACCGAACTTGAACATACAGGAATGTGTGCTTTGTTTAATAAAAAGGATAACCGCCTTAATCAAAGTGAAATCATGGCAGAATGTGATGCCAATCCAATATTGTAGAAAAACAAACTGGAGTTTGTGTTGTCTTTGTTGACAAAAGAGGTGAGCACTTGACATCACCAAGTCATCATGTCCTAGACCATGATGGGACAGTGAAATTAATGAAATGCCACTGATAATGAACTGGATGAGGTTGGCATTCAGGAAAATGCAGCAAAATACCATGAACTGTCGCTTGTTGTTTAACAACACTAAACTGGACCGAAGGACTCAATGAACTTTGATGACATTTATAACCAGTCATGACAATGAGTTTGCATTTTTCTGTGAGAAAGGATCTGATTTAACTTGATGACATTTATATGGCAAGCTCCTTGCTAAGTTGACTGGTGGGGATGTCATTGCACAGGAGTTTAAGTATCACCATGCCTGTCTTTGTGCCCCCACAACAGAAAAAGGTCCTACCTGAGGAGCCTTGAGAAAGACCAAGGTAGCACTGAGTTCAGAATCTTAGTTCTGTCAGACTGATGACATACATTGTTGAAAAAACAACCTTTGTTCAGATGATCCAGTCACATCTGGCAGATATTTGCCACCTCTACCAACAACGTCTGGAACAATTAGGTGTAGAGACTTCCACGAGACTCAAAGATGACAGAAATTCCAGAACTTGAGGCTCATAAATCTCAGAGATGTATTACTTGCATTTCAAAGGATGTGGGAAAAGCACTTGCTCAATCAATCTTTTTGGATGACAAATATTTATATCCATCATCATCGTTTGATGGCACATTTTCTGGAAAGCCTCCTCTCCTGCTCCTTAGGGAACTGGGGCTGGATGTCACAGTTACGATTTGGAGCATATCAGACCAGGCCATTGCACAGCTCCAGTTCAACTGCTACTCCCGATACAAAATAGACACTCCAAAGACAGGACTTGAATGGGACTCTCAGTCTATGCCAAAACCAGGAAGAGAACCTGGTTGAAATGCTACATCAGTATGGCCTCAGTATCTCTTATGACAGAGTACTGGAATTTAGGGAGATGCCACAGTTTATGTGGAGGGTGTGGTCCACGAAAAGGGTTGTTCACCACTGCAGTGATGGACAACATCGACCACAACCCATCTTGCCACTACCTCCTTCCATGGTTTATATCCACCAGTGACCTGAAGGTCCTGAGAGGTTTGTCATACTTATGTTTGAAAGAACTGCTGGCACTTGGATGAGGCTAGACTTGATATTTGCACAGAAAACAGGGCAATTTGAATGTTGTTTATATGGGGGCAGGCCACCCAGTGTCAGCCACAGCCAGAGAACCCTGCTGAGTGGGGATGGCAAAAGGACTTGAAGTTTGACAACCAACTCGCCCTTAGCCAAGAGTTGCCAACAGCTTACCAAATGTGGATCAAAGCAGGCTGTCGGAAAGGTGCAAGTGCTACAAGCTGCTTCCTGCAGAATTTGAATGAAGTCTAGTGCCTCTCTTCAGTAGATAATAGCAGCATCCAACGTGGCTATGCCTACCTTCTTATCCTCGAATTTTTCAAAGGTGTAGGTTGGAGAGAATAGATTGGTTGCGTTTAGTCCGTATTTCTCTTCTTTTCTTTTATGGTTACAGTCTTAGACACAATGTTGTATGTGACCATGTTTATATCCAGTTGAAAATAGCATATTAGTTAAACTGTCTGATCACATGAATATACCATTAAATCGGTGGATAGAAAAAAACTTTTATGGCAACCAACGATCTTGAATTTGGTTTTCAATAAAATGTGTGATGAACATTTTATTAAAGTATCTGGCATATTCCATCCATGCTCCCAAACCAGTGAATCTCAACATAGATTGCGGCCATTTTGAAAAATAGCCGCCATCTTGGATTTTTTGGATGTTTGTGCCAAATGACGTTTCACTATCTGAACGCATCTGCTGCACTATAAGTGAATGATTTGAATTTATATGAAATTTATATCCGGCATCGGTAAGCAAAGGACTTGAATTTGGATGATGTTTATATCTGCCATCGGTAAGTGAATTACTTGGATTTGGATGACGTTTCTATCCGGCATCGGTATGCGTGTAAGACTTGAACTTGGGTGGTGTTTATATCCGGCATCGGTAAGCGAAGGACTTGGATTTGGATGATGTTTATATCCACCATCGGTAAGTGAAGGGCTTGAACTTGGATGACGTTTATATCCGCCATCGGTAAGCGAAGGACTTGAATTTGGATGACGTTTATATCTGCCATCGGCAAGTGAACAACTTTAATTTGGATGACGTTTATATCCACCATCGGTAAGCGAAAGACTTGAATTTGGATGATGTTTATACCCGCTATCAGTAAGTGAAGGGCTTGAACTTGGATAACTGTTTACAGCACAGGACTTGAGTTTGGATGACCTTCATATCTGCCATCGGTAAGCGAAGAACTTGAATTTGAGATGTTTATATCCGCCATCGGTAGGCAGAGGACTTGAATTTGGATGACGTTTATATCCGCCATCGATAGGCAGAGGACTTGAATTTGGATGACGCTTATATACGCCATCGGTAAGCAAAGGACTTGAATTTGGGACGTTTATATCCTGCATCGGTAAGCGAAAGACTTGAACTTGGGTGACGTTTATATCCACCATCGGTAGGCACAGGACTTGAATTTGGATGACGTTTATATCTGCCGTAGGTAAGTGAACGAATTTCATTTGGATGACATTTATATCCACCATCGGTAAGCGAAAGACTTGAATTTCGATGACGTTTATATCCGCCATCGGTAAGCGAAATACTTGAACTTGGATTACGTTTATATCTGCCATCGGTAAGCGAAGGACTTGAATTTGGATGACGTTTATATCCACCATCGGTAAGTGAAAGACTTGAATTTTGATGACGTTTATATCCACCATCGGTAAGCGAAGGACTTGAATTTGGATGGCGTTTATATCCACCATCGGTAAGTGAAAGACTTGAATTTCAATGACTTTTATTTCCGCCACCGGTAAGCGAAAGACTTGAATTTCGATGATGTTTATATCTGCCATTGGTAAGTGAAGGACTTGAATTTGGATGACGTTTATATCCACCATCTGTAAGCGAAAGACTTGAATTTCGATGACTTTTATATCCGGCATCGGTAAGCGAAAGACTTGAATTTTGATGACTTTTATATCTGGCATCGGTAAGCGAAGGACTTGAGTTTGAATAACGTTTATATCCGGCATCGGTAAGCAAAAGACTTGAATTTGGATGACGTTTATATCCACCATTGGTAACGAAAGGCTTGAATTTGGATGACGTTTATATCCACCATCGGTAAGCGAAAGACTTGAATTTGGATGACGTTTATATCCACCATCGGTAAGCGAAAGACTTGAATTTGGACGACGTTTATATCCACCATCGGTAAGCGAAAGACTTGAATTTGGACAACGTTTATATCCTCCATCGGTAAGCGAAAGACTTGAATTTGGATGACATTTATATCTGCCATCGGTAAGCGAAGGACTTGAATTTGGATGACGTTTATATCCACCATCTGTAAGCGAAAGACTTGAATTTCGATAACTTTTATTTCCGGCATCGGTAAGCGAAGGACTTGAATTTGGATGACGTTTATATCCACGATCTGTAAGCGAAAGACTTGAATTTTGATGACTTTTATATCCGGCATCGGTAAGCGAAGGACTTGAATTTGAATGACGTTTATATCCACCATCGGTAAGCGAAAGGCTTGAATTTGGATGACGTTTATATCCACCATCGGTAAGCGAAAGACTTGAATTTCGATAACTTTTATATCCGGCATCGGTAAGCGAAGGACTTGAATTTGGATGACGTTTATATCCACCATCTGTAAGCGAAAGACTTGAATTTCGATGACTTTTATATCCGGCATCGGTAAGCGAAAGACTTGAATTTGGATGACGTTTATATCCACGATCTGTAAGCGAAAGACTTGAATTTCGATGACTTTTATATCCACGATCTGTAAGCGAAAGACTTGAATTTCGATGACGTTTATATCCGCCATCGGTAAGCGAAGGACTTGAATTTCGATGACGTTTATATCCACCATCGGTAAGCGAAAGTGTTAAAAAGCTGTCAACAGGATAGACGTAGCGGCCGACTTCTGGAACATTCCTTCTGCTCTATAAATACCATTGTTCTGTACATCTGTCAGTTGCGGGAGACAATTGTTGACAAATACAACGCTGTAAAATATATCTACTCTGGTGTTTTTATGGACAGCCATTATTAGATGGATTTCTATTCTAATAGAAAAAATATGTATGTGCAAACACATATTTACACATACATACATATATGGATACATACGTACATATATACATACATATGTACATATATGTATACATACATACATATATATATATATATATATATATATATATATATATATATATATATATATATATATATATATATATATATATATATATATATATATATATATATATATATATATATACATGCTAATATATAGATACACATTATATATATGCATATATTGTATATAAATATATATATATATATATATATATATATATATATATATATATATATATATATATATATATATATATATATATATATGCATATGTACATCTATATACATACTGTATATACATGTATACACACATAGATATAAACATATCTCACAGACTCAAACTTACAAGCTTACAGGTTATATATTATATATATATATATATATATATATATATATATATATATATATATATATATATATGCATATGTACATCTATATACATACTGTATATACATGTATACACACATATAGATATAAACGTATCTCACAGACTCAAACTTACAAGCTTACGGAGTTTCGTGGTCTTGATACACAGTCAGTCGTTAAAGATTTTAGGTACAGACATGAGCAAATTGACATTGACCAAAAGAGCTTCAACTTATTTTAATGCAGTGATTTTGTTTCATCCTTGGCAATTGAACGTTGTATATGCGAGAGTGAAATGGACAGAGTAAGTACTTTATAGCTAGCAGTTCTTCCGGAACTACCCAAGACCGGGTAGATTATTCTCAAGTCTAATTGTTCATGAAAATTATACGCAGTCATCGAAATTTTAAAAAGTTTAATGACGGAGGAGTTTGTGAAATAACGAATGGATCTGCCCCGGCTCCTCTTACCTTGTTTTATTTTCCATTTCGACCACTACACGAGCTTAAATGGTTTCTTTGATGTCTTTTACTAGGATTGTGGGACATGCCTGTATTTTAGAAATTAAAGGAACTCGTTCGGTCACCGTAAAAAAAAAAAAAAAAAAAAAAATATGAGATGTTTGAGCGTGTGTGTGTGAAGCACGGGGTAAAATGCACCAGTACAAAGGTCTGTTTCCTCAGGTTACAAGTAAGCACTTGTCCAAACGACTCCTAATAGTAAATTTTGATGTGTATACATATGAAGATGTAGGTTCATTGTGTATATTTTAAAATTATTTGATCTCAGATGTGCAGTTTGGATACATGAGAGTTTCGAGGTAAATTTTAATGCTTAAAAGAAATTAATGAACGTGGTGTGAATCTAACTTCCATAAATAGGAACCTCAGTCCGTATAATAAATCCGTGAGATTTCAGTCTTCATTTTACTATTGACCAAGAATTGACCTCCCATTCTGTTGAAAGCTATTGGCAAATGGTAAAAGTCAGCATGAATAGGCTTTATTGATGACATAGGAATTGATGACTGCCTACTGTGAATGTCAGTTAAATGAGAGGGGCAGTTATGGCCATAGAACAGTTGTGAAAGGAGGTTCAGTGTGCACAGCTAATCTAACTCTGGCGAAAAAAAAAGTTTTCCCTTGTATACCTACTGATTTGCACCTAATCTCTATGAATAGGATCATGTAATTTTAAAATGTACTCCCAATATATGCTCCTAACATGAATGTTGAACGATGATATCCTTACAAGTTTAAAGGAAAATTAGCATAAATTTAGTAATGTCTCATCATGGAGCATGGCTATTTGCTCTGAAGTATTTTCACTTCAAAAAACGAAGTTAGCCATTTACCTTTCCTTTTGTGATGTTTCATAAATTATTATTATTATTATTATTATTATTATTATTATTATTATTATTATTATTATTATTATTTATTAACGTGAAATTGCGGGAATAATCTCAGAAGACCATTAATTGGCAAAGGAGAGTAAGAATCCACTTTCAGAATTCACAGCCGAGAGAGAAAAGGAGGCCAAACTGCCAAACTTGTTTTAGTGAAAAGTAGGACGAGAAAGATTCAAAGTGGGAGTAAATGTTGGAGAAGAATGTAGTCTTGTAAAAGGGTAGGAGAAACGGAGTGGCTGCAAGTAGGAAAAGAATGAAGAAAGCAATGCAACTGATGAAGTGAGCCCTAAATTGAAAGCGGTAGTGTGATGGATATAATGGATGTAATCAGCGAAAATTGGGAAGAGGTGAAAGAAAATTATTCGAACGTGAAGTGAAGGGAACAGTGGTAGGAAAGACGAGTCAGGCGTTAAGATTTGCAGATAGGAATGAACCAACTTGGGGAAAGTAAGACACAGTATTAGAATTGGAGGTAGTTTTCTACCAGATGAAAATTGCGAGAATGAAGTTAGAGAAATGATAAATTTAGCAGAAGAAAAGAGGACAGGAAGAAAATGCGACTAAGCAGCAAAATACAGAAGTCTTGTGAGGGGTTTTTAAGACGTTTTTTAAACCATACAGAACTAGAAAGACAGTTTGTGCGTCATAGTAAGAGAGGAAAGAAGTAAGACCTTACAACTTATACTGCTTTATCAGAAAGACGAGCGATTAAAAGAAGAGAAACGACGTCGTCTTCCTACGACTGCTGCTATTACTGCTTCCAGCCCCACATTCACAAGAAATCCTCCTTTGATCCCAATCTTGTCCTTTCTCTTTCATTTCACTTTGAGAGAACAAGTGTCACGAAACATTTGAGGACCGTTCTGATATCGGGGGCACCAGTTGATTAAACTTCTTGTGACTTTAGGAAGTCACCGGAGGATGCATTTGCATAATGTTTTCTTCAGGAGAAAATCCACAGCTGGCAGTTGGTCACCTTGCAAGGTGAGTAGTGTTACTGGTTGTGGTAGAATCTGTCATAGTTCAACAAAAATTGGGCAGAATGTTCATGAGTTAAAGATTGGTGATGAAAGGAAAGTTATTATAATTATGCCTTATATTCATGACCGTAAAATTTAAAAAAAAAAAAAAAAAAAAAAGGAAAATTGTGTAAATTCATCCTCAGATCTGAAAGCGGAGGCCAAGCATTCCTCAGTTTTGACGCATTTTGGGAAATTATTTCTCAAATATTAACATTTTAAGGAAAATATCTAGTGCTAAGGTTTATAGCATAAATTCGTAGATTTGAACATTGTAGCAAATTAATGACATTTTGTGGCAACGTAGTGATAGATTTCACGAAGACTATTCGATTTTGGCAGTTATCCAGATACAGATCAAAGACCTCATGGGCATGCATTATTATCATCAATATCATCACCGCCTCCAGCGGCGCGTGACGCCAACGGCCTCGCAGACGAATGAACAATGAAACACAGGCGTGTGTTCAGGCACGTTGTAAGCGTGTCCTGATTTTGTCTTCGTAGTGAAGTACAGTACATATAGAATTGGATCTTTAAGTTTGTTGACGGTAAACTTTTAACGTATTAGATGTTAGATTGAAAGAACGGACAGAACCAGCGATGACGACTTTGGTACCAAAATTTCTGAATGACCTCATAGGTCCCAGCCCTTGGCCTTTGGCCTAAATCCTGTATTCTCAGCGCTGCAAAAGTCTGCAAACAGCTTCATTTCTAATTAAAAAAAATTATGATAAACGAGTGCTGTGTGTGACAGCTTCGGGGAAGAGACGGAAATGATCAAGATTACCAGAAAATGTATTGTTGACTACGGGAGTAACAGTGATAAGATACACTTTCACTGGGAAACAGCTTTTAGGTGTATTTCTCAATTCATAAAGCAATGTAACTGTGTGTTCGTGTAAGGCGAGCGTAAATTTGGATGATCAGCTGAATGGTGACACACCACCTTGCTCCCACACGACAGGAGGTCCCTTCCCAGGTTTAACTTTGAATTGA
>NC_089756.1:58029477-58044477 GCF_040412425.1 Macrobrachium rosenbergii
AGTGTGAATGCAGGTAATGAGGGATTACTGTATATATATATGTATATATATATATATATATATATATATATATATGTATATGTGTGTGTGTTTACTCTTGCATATATAAAGTAATATAGAAAATACATTTTGATCAGGACTTAAAAACTTTCTGGAATTGAAACTGCTTTTTCTGAGGATTGGCAAATTACATATATGTTAAAAATCGAGAGTTGCCTTTTAATTTGTTTGATAATTTGCATTATTAGGTAGTTTCGCTTTATTAGGTTTTAAACTCTCTCTCTCTCTCTCTCTCTCTCTCTCTCTCTCTCTCTCTCTCTCTCTCTCTCTCTCTCTCTCTCCCTGTATTTATCGAAATTTGAGATCCAGGAGGAGATTGAAAAAGTTTTTACGATGATTTCACCCGTGCATGGGATGGGATGGGATGGGTTGTGTAATTAAGTAATCCCCTAAAAAGACGAAAGAGAGGAAGTGCGAGTTCTTTGCGATTGAGCAGTTGATGCTGAGTTTAGCGCTTTAATGGAGCTTACAATGGCGAGGCTTACCCTAAGCATACGTGTTGCACCGAGATTCCGAGAATTTGTTCTTAACATTACGTGGAGTAAGGAATACTAAACGTAATCCATTAATGAAATGCCCTTGAGATGGCAATGAACATGTAGGTAGCCGCTATTTGACAGGACAAGTATCTGAAAATGAAAACATTTCAAGATCGACATTTGTTGCGTGCAAACATATTTCCGCGTGCTTTTCAATTGAGTAAAACTCGGTACTCTATATTTTCCATGTATGTTTTCACGATGCCAAATTATTCGCTGCCTTCTCATGTCAGCTGAGTTTTGCCGCCCCATGTTCCCGTAGGGTATATTTTTGGAAACACTCAATTATTACGAATTGATGTTTATTTTTCTTTATTTGAGGTTTAATTTCTTACACTTTTATTCAGGAAAATGTTTCCCCTGGTGAGTCTAGTGGCTTAACAAGCAGATTACGTATGTACGCATGTAGGCGTATGAGCCATTATACATTTTTTATATAATAGCTTGTTCTCTGGACACTATAATACTCATATCTCACTCAAAAAATTCATATCTATGGCTCATACGCCTACATACGTACACACGTAATCTGCTTGTTAAGCCACTAGACTCACCAGGGGAAACTTTCCTGAATAAAAGTGTTAAGAAATTAAACCTCAAATAAAGAGAAATAAACATCAGTTCGTAATATATTACAATATAATACAGTATAATGTATATATACATATATATATATATATATATATATATGTATATGTGTGTGTGTGTGTGTGTGTGTATATATATATATATATATATATATATATATATATATATATATATATATATATATATATATATATATATATATAATTTTAAAGCTACTTAAAATACAAGCATAACGGATATATTAAGGAAAAGTTGCCGAGTCGTTTATTGTTGTGGGATCGATTCCGGGCCTTTTGCTCATGAGACCTGGTATTGATCCAACGGATCACTCTCCCTGAGAAATCTCTTGTGCTTCTGTTCACGTAGTTGTAATGTATATATGGAAACAAGGTGGAAATGGCCAACCCAAAGACTAGTTGAGAAACAATGTTAGCTTTCCTCAAAAGGAAAAGTGTGTGTATGTAATATATATATATATATATATATATATATATATATATATATATATATATATATATATATATATATATATATATATATATATATTAACTTTATCACATACACAATTGTTCTGTGCATTAGTAGAATTACTAAAGGGCCTCATTCAAACTGGATGGTATCTAATGGAGTTTTTATTCAGAAAAGTTACAAGCTTTCTTGGACAAACAGTTTGTCCAAGAAAGCTTGTGTAACTTTTTTCTGAATAAAAACTCCATTAGATACCATCCAGTTTGAATCTAAGGTCCTTTTGCATCTTTAGTAATATAATATATAAGATATATATATATATATATATATATATATATATATATATATATATATATATATATATATATATATATATATATATATATATATATATATATATATATATATATATATATATATATTACACATACTTATAGACAGCGCTGAATACATATACGCACACAAACAAAAAACAGGTAGTATCTACATGCAAATTAAAAATAAAAAATGCGAATGAATAAATACGAAGTTTCTTCGGCCCAGTCGGAGTTTTCTGTATAGTGTATAATGCTATATGAGCCGCTGACCATGAAACATTCAGCCACGGCTCGGTGGTGACGTGTCCTATACCGTTGCCATACGCACGATCATAGCTAACTTTAACCCTAAATAAAATAAACACTACTGAGGCTAGAGGGTATGTTTGATGATTGCAGGGTCGATGATCAGCATACCAATTTGCAGCCCTCTAGCCTCAGTAGTTTTTAAGATCTGGGGGCGGACGGAAAAAGTGCGGATGGACAGACAACGCCAACTCAATAGTTTTCTTGTACAGAAAACTAAAAGTCATTACGGTATGGCCAAACTACAGTATTTAGAAAGTGCCAAATACAATTTGGTGTTTCATTGCCTTGTAAAACAAACAGAAAAACAACTAAGTTGTGACTGAATCTCAGGGAATTTCTCTCTCTCTCTCTCTCTCTCTCTCTCTCTCTCTCTCTCTCTCTCTCTCTCTCTCTCTCTCTCTCAAAGGTTCCAAGGTACCATTACCAGCATGAGTAGTGCTCATCATCTGCATTCAATTATTGTGACTACTGTTGACAAATCATTTGCCACACCAAAAGTTAATCAGATCCTTTGTATTGTAAAGTTTCCCCGTTACCTGGGATATTCTGTTTGTTTGCAAGTAACTTTCATATATATTTGGCTTGTATTCATCATCATCTGTTGGTAAGGTCTTGTTTTTTTAACGTGTCATAACTAAAGATATTACTTTTGTCATAGTCACTTTATTTTAATGGAGGACGACCTAAACTTGCATTTCATTTCCTTCCCTTGATATTATATTTTCTTGGCTAAGGCCTCGAATTTTCTCTGTGAAGGCTTGTCGTTTATGTCGACAAATGTCTTGTGTTATCTCAGCAAAGACTGCATTTCATCGTCTTAAGAATTTCATTTTCTCATATACGACCCTACGTTACCTCGTTCAAGGTCCTGCATTTTCTCGGCAAAGGTCTTGGATTTCCTCGTTCTCCCAGATGCCATTCTTTTCACAGCTGTGTTTGGTATGAACACCTCAAAGTGTAAAATAATGTGATGTAATTTCATCCGGACCGATTAGGGAAGGCTTCGACACCAATCACGAATGTCTTGCTATCCCTCTGGTTGTCCTCTGTGTCCCTTGTATCAGCTGAATTACGTGAACGTGATTTTTCGACACTTTATGAGAGGGTGGAACCTGCTTTTAAGCATTTGACTCATATGTTGTTATGTATTCAAGTTACTTAGGGTAGGCGCCCGTTTATATCTTAGTGACAGAAACACTTAGGACAGATTAACGAAAATCCCCTCCAAAACGTCCCCACAGAATTTTTTTATAGAAAAGTAAGATTAATTGGCAAAGACAAAAACATTGAGAAATTTAAAGTCATTAACCCAAAACTACCTTGCTTTTATGGCCTTCCCAAAACTCATGAAGATAATCTTCCTTTCAGACCTATTATCTCATGCGCTGGGGCTTTCAATTACAAAATTTCTAAGTGGTTAACTGGCCCCCTTTCCCTATTCTTAGGCACATTTTCTCCCAGTCACATTAAACATAATGAAGATTTCTGTCACAAATTCAAATAAGCACATACACCACTTCTCAACATCAAGCTTTTAACTTATACGTAGATTCCCTATTCACAAAAGTACCAGTACAGGACGTTCTGTAGTTTTTGAGAGAAAAATTACCCCCTATTCAGACCATTTCCCACTATCCGTAGATAATATAAAGTTAGTTGAATTGTGTGTATCAAATAACGTCTTTTCATTCGGGGAGTCATTCTGTACACAAAAATTCGGGTGCAGCTTGAGCATCCCTTTAAGTCCTGTTTTAGCCAATCTATACATGGAATATTTTGAAACTATAATAATAAATGCAATAAAACCTAAAGAAATCCTATGGATGAGATATGTGGATGGTATCCTAACATTTTGGGATAATAGGTGGGGTAATTTCAACGAATTTCTTTCAAAATTAAATGCATTAGTGCCCAGCATCAGATTTAAAGCTGAATGGGAGACAGACAATAAAATTCCTTTTGATGTTTTAATAATTAGAGACACGACAGAATACAAATTTACTGTATACAGAAAACCACCATTTTCACCTCAATACGTTCACTATTTTAGTTATCATGACATATCCATCAAGACTGGCATAGCCAGCAATTTATAAGAGCATTATGGATTTGCTGCCAGTATATCCTTGAAAAAGAAATTGAACTAATCTGTAAGCAGCTATCATCTTGAAAATACCCAGACCATATAATTGAGAAAGCAATCCATAAAGCAAACACAATCTTCTACTGTCCCCCTCAAAACAAAGACTAGAGAGACCCCAACAATAAAATAAAAAACCCACACCTAGACAGGATTAAGACGTTTGACACAGACACTTGGAAACTCTTAACTCTTTTGCTTTTACCTACCCAAACACCTTACCCAAATCCCTGATTAACGTCCAACAAAAGCCAGTCCCCAAAGTCACAGGAGTATACGAAATCCCTTGCCTCAACTGTGACCAATCCTACATTGATTTTACAGGTAATCACTCCCCCAGAGATTAATACAGCATAAACATTCAGTAAGGTGGCCAACAGAGCTCAGCTGTTTTTAACCACATAAATAACCATAATCACAGAATAAACTGGAATTTATCACATATTTATAGCAGCAATTGTCGGTTCAAAAGCCATTTGGTAGAATCAGCACTGATCAAACAAAGAAGTATGATGAACCTCTCAAAAGGAGCTTGGGACTCAGATATTATAGATGAAATCTTCCTCCAACCAGCGATTAAGAAGATATTAAGGAGTCGTCAACTGGAATGATGTAGTGGCTTACCTCTGGATCTCTTGGTATACACCACTTCTCTGTAGCTCATTTCATTCATTACCTGCCTGTAGAGGGAAACAGTTGTTCTCCAAAGTATCATTAACTTTTTACATTACGGCATTTTTATGGGTCCTTTTATATATATATATATATATATATATATATATATATATATATATATATATATATATATATATATATATATATATATATATATATATATGCTTATGTCACTAAATTTAGATGAATGATAACACTACTAGTTGTGTTCAGGAGGTTTCTTTATTGGATTAAATTGATAGCATTAGGAAGTTTTTAATAGTAATAATGATGATCACCCTATTTTTTATTATCAGTTTATTTTGTATGTTGTTTAGCCAAGCTTCCTGTATATGCATGTTGTTTTATCACTGATATCGGATGTATTTATGTATGTGTTTTTATTTAAATGGTCCACATGCAACACTTGGCACACACATGACTGTAATATATATATATATAATATATATATATATATATATATATATATATATATATATATATATATATGTGTGTGTGTGTGTGTGTGTGTGTGTGTGTGTGTGTGTGTGTGTGTGTGTGTGTGTATATGTATATCTGCGTCCCTTGGGGAGAACAATTTGCGCTATTGAGGTCGCTTTTTCATTCGGGACTGACTGATTGTACTTGTATACATGATTCTCGAATCTCTTTTCGAATTTTATACTATGCCGACAGAGGAAAGATTCTATAATGGAGGTGAGGAAGGAGATCACCGCAGGGGGCGGAAGGTCAAGGGAAAAAGAAGGAAAGGATCCCTCGCGATTCGGTTTTGTGGGTTCGACGTCTCCGCTCTGCCGTTCTCCGAAAATCTTTCTCCACTGTTGAGACGTCGACCCTATTGTTATCGATGCCTGCGTTCTTGGGATACGCCCACGTATAACTCAACAAGAATTGGGTTATACACGCGCGTGTGTGTGTGTGTGAAGCGGTTAACCTTGTGGAAGGTTTAAGTACAAGGAGGAGTATGCTAGATTCAGCAATGAAACGATGAATTGCCTGTTTTTTGTTTTTTTGTTTTTCTCCTGTGGAGTCATCCTGTTGATAGAAACGGTTTATAACCAAGCGCACACACACACACATACATGTGTTTGTGAGTAATCATGGCAGATCCAATGAATCATTATTGTGAATGGTGCTTAGTTTTATGATTCTGGCTTTGTGTTACTCCGTTTTGAAGTGGTGGAGTGAAACGCATTCAGTGTTGCGGGAGGGTCGTCAGACTCTCCCTTGTTACACCATTAACATTGCCTGTTTTGCTGCTTTTCTCTTCGTAGTAGGTCATGCTTGACATTTTTCTGGAGGTCTAAGTTGATGTGTATTTTTGTCTCCATTAGAAGCAGGCAAACAGGAAAGAAAGAGCAGAATAGTGTTTCAGCGTGGACTGGAGGAGATTTATCAGCCAGAGGAGTTGAAAGTCCTTTTTATATCACAGAATGAAATGACCGGAGAAGCAGAGATTAAATAGAAAAGGGAGAAATTGCCGGATGTACGGGGGTTAAATTTCTGGTGCTCGAATGCTGCAAAAGACTTCTTACATTTTTTCCGGCGTCACATACCATGTGACATCTTCCTGCCGTATGGGAGAGAGTGAGCAGTGATTGCTTGCATTTAATTGAGAAATGAGAGTATATTTTAATTTCTTTGACTGGAGAATAATGGTCAGAATGATGCTCAAGGTACGAATAATTGCCTTGGAAGTTTGGAAAAAGAGTGAAGTTGAAATGAAATATAATATTTATGGTATTTTATAATTTTTTTTTAAAGAATTGTAATATATGGGAATTGCTGATTATTGTTTGGCAAAGGAAATTATTTGAATCTTTACATTTAGCGATTGCCAAAGGAAAATAACAGGCGGAAGATCAGCACTTTGCGCTTTCGCGTTTATCCACGCTTCGTCGGGGTACATATTAAACGAGATAGCAATGGATTAGTACTGATCTTACGAATATTTTCCTGCGGCATTCGCATATACTCAAATCACGTGCCTGTTCTTTGGTTTTTTAGCATGTTCATATACTTGTATTTATATATATGCATACGTACGTACATATATATATATATATATATATATATATATATATATATATATATATATATATATATATATATATATTAGATACAATTTCTTTTGAAGACGTGTAAACAGCACTGCTTGTGGCATTTTCTGTGTCCTTTATGATTACCGACCTCACGACTTTTCCTTGTACTTCAAGATATAAGATTGTGACAATTCCTGTAATTGGCCTGTTGATTCTTTATCGATCACTCTGCTGTCTACCCCTTTTTAGTAAAGTTGTCTTTTATTCATTTTTTTTGGATACAATGGACTTCTATCGTGCCTCAGTTGGATTTGTTGATGTATTTGAGACATTTGCTGCTGTAGCGTAATTGTATGGTTCATTTGAAAGCAATAAAGTTTCGAATATCCCTCCTCTGCCTTCCTCGTTCAAGATTGTGCTCCCGTTGTATGTGTTCGGGCACGTGCCTGTAAAAGGCGGTGTGAGAAGTCTGCAAAACTTTAATTGCTTTAATTGCTGGAAAGCTTTAGTTAACATTTAAAGGAGAAATGAGAGAGAGGGAGAATGGTAATTTTGGTTTAGGTAGCTTTTGATGAAGTCGACTAAGTGAAAGGACAGGAATTCCATGGTATGGTTTTATTTGCGTATCTCATCTCAAGACAAAAATCTGTTGTAGATACATTCTTTTTATGTATTTTTTTAATGATATAATAGTATTCTTGTAGTAATTAGCAAAATCTTTCTGGTTTGTGCGTTTGTTTGTGTCTTTTCTTAGATTGCTTGCGGAACAGGAGGTGCCTTGGGAAGAAGTCGTTTAATTGGGAAGGCAAAGTTCGGTTTTGTTCTAATTAGTTGTAGAATGTTGAGCCTTCTCAGCTTCATTTCGGCTTTTCGATATGCCATTGGTTTTTATGAACACAACTGTTTCAGTTTTTATTTTGTAAATGTTTAAGACATATATACATGTATATATATTTATATATATGTATATATATTTATATATATGTAGAATCTACTGGTCACTTTTACCAGACACATATGTAATTCTAATAGCCACAATGCCCTCTTAACTTCTCGAATTCTTCGCGCTTATTTTCGTAGTTACAAGCATATCCAAAAAAGCGCGAAGAATTCGAGAAGTTAAGAGGGCATTGTGGCTATTAGAATTACATTTATATATATATATATACATATATATATGTGTGTGTGCGTATATATATTATTATAGTTTTACCTGAGAGGGAGCTTGGATTCTGAGCAGGGAAATTACCTTTATGCTTTTTCAAAGAGAATACTTCACTTACCACGGGAAATCTATTATAGCTGACTGACTACTACTTTGGGGCAGGTAAAAAAAAAAAAAAAAAAAAAAAATGAGCTGAAGGCTTTTACTCAATAGGGAGAAATTATAGTTAAACACTTGGGTCCTCTTTAAATTCACTTATATTTACATTTACAACAAAATCAGAAAAACGGGGACTAACTGAGGCAGGGAAACAGACTCCTGCTAAATACTAAATTACGTTAAGAAATAATAATAGAAGAATGTTGAAGCAATCCACTTCACTGGCACTGTAGAGTTAAATGGCCGTGATTGAGATCATGGCAAGCAGGGCACAATCAAAGGGAAGATTCCACAACAAGTATCTCCGTATGCAATGGAGAATACACAAGCTTATGTGACGGAAAGAAATAGCGTAATTAACGGAAAAGTCGAGAAGTGCACGAAAGGTGCCAAAGTATCTCGACTTAGACACTGAAACTTATGAATTTTAATTAATGCACTGGAACAATGAAGTCAGATCTAGCATGGAAAATTGCACTTTGAAAATGAAATGGAAGATACAGTAAAAGAACATTAAATTCATGACTGATTAAGAAATACTCTGATCAGGGTATTAAACTTGGGCTTGAGCAAGATAGCCACTTGTCGCGAATGTGGCCCAGAAGGAGCTCTGTCAATGGGAAGCTGCTTTTGGGTACCTCAGCCAAGATGCCTCTCTGGCTGAGGTCTCTAAATTCTGACTTCTTGTGGGCCGTTGTCTGCCCTTATATGATTGTTACAATTCTAAGTAAAATATTTTATGATTATATAAATCAATGTAACAACGTAAACAGTTTTATAGAATCATCACTAAGCAATTCTAAGGTTCGTCATCGTCATGCAATTAAAAATATAAGGTTAACTTTGTGAGTTCAAAGTCATGCAGTTAGTGTGCCTTGATGAGGCATTATAACGAAATACTCGCTGGCTTATGCTAGGTGATGCCACGGTACTCGTATATGATGGCACTGTGCCAGACGTGGCTCTAAGGTCACGGGTGCCTAGTGGCACTGATTTCAATTATGTGGAAGAGATATAGTTAATGGAGCCTCGTTTAGTCATAGTTAATGGAGCCTCTTTTAGTCAGTAGCTCTGCTTTCTGAAAGTTGCGAGATACTTAAGGGGTTATGATGAAAGGTATGAAAAAGTTGTGATTAGTATGCCTCTCGAAAGGGCCAGTTCGTCATGGGGAGTGGCAGGCTGGTCTTGCAACCATGGCACTGATGCCAAGGTAAGGTAGTCAGAGGGTGCACTCCTCTGACAGAAGCATCTACTAACGTCTATGGTAAGGGTCTAAAGGCTCTGCTGTAGACAATATAAAATTTGCCATGCCCTTGGTGGTATGAAAGGTAAGTCAAAGGACTTATGGTACTAAAAGATCTGGCAACTTGCACTCTGCACTGGAAGAGTGGGGAGCAAAAATGAGGAACCGTTATGAGGCTTTACAAAGGGATTCGTGAATGGGCAAAGTTGCCGAGAAAATATTAAATTAAGAGATTGGAAAAAAAATGATCACAGTGGTAAAGAAAATATACAAGGAGAAATTAAATTACAAAGTTGTAAGAAGTAGTAATAAGGGAAGAAACCTGGCATCCTACTCTGGTTTAAAGGTCCCAGAATCCTTTGTATGATAAGGTGAGGCACTGTGCTAAATTGGCACTAGTGTCAGGGGACCTCAGCAGCTCTCTTTAGTCTGCCTGGAGTTTTCTGTGCCTGTTGACCTTTCTTCCGTGGACCTCTTTTAGGTCGATGGTTTGACGTGGTAGGGGAATCGGAGGAACTGAGTCCCAGGGAGGCATTGGAGTGCCATCTGTCCCAGCATCTTTGACAGCTGAAGCAGGGGCATTCTTTACAAGCTCTGCCACGAGATGTTGCAGTTCCTTGAGTTCATCGCCAAGTTTAGATATGGCAGAATCCTTACTCATAATTGTGTCTGTGGAAGACTGGGAAAGAGAGGAAGAGGTCGTGGTGGGCATGAGAGGCTTGCAAGTCACCGTGACTAGCTTAGGCATGGGTTGCAAGACCACACCATTGGGTCAGCTTCCACTGTGGTCGGGAATCTGGAGGGGACCCAAGTAGACGGTGTGTCGGCTCTCGTACTGGCGCTGGTAGTGGTGCCAAGAGGGAGGTAGAGAGGCAATCCAGACTGGGATCCCTTGGAGGAAGATCTGTGTAGTGCTCTGGCACTAAGGTAGGTCCAGGCACAGGAATTAAATTGGGAACTTCATCAACGTCCGCGATGGACAGAACGTGGCACTGTCCAGAACACTTAGTGGCACTGGCAGAGAAGTCAATGTAGGTTTTGGATCTCCAGAAGGGAGATTCAGGGTGCACCTTGGCATTGGCACTGGGGCAGAACCTGGTACTAGGATTAAATTGGTTAAAGGCTCATTGCTTGAGACGGACGGAGCTTAGCACTGCTCAGGGCGCGCCAGTGGCATTGGAAGTGGGTTTAAGGCAAATTTAGGACCTCCAGAAGGAAGATTGGTGGTGTGCTCTGGCACTGGCACTAGGGTAGGGCCTGGCACAGGAATTATAATTGTCAAGGGCCCAACATTCGAGAAGGTCGGAGTCTGGCACTGCTCAGGGCACGCAAGTGGCACTGGCAGTGGTTTTGAGAACCTTTGTGCTTGATTGAGTTTTGGAGGGGTTAGTACCCCTGGA
Source organism: Macrobrachium rosenbergii (assembly GCF_040412425.1). Taxonomy (NCBI): domain Eukaryota; kingdom Metazoa; phylum Arthropoda; class Malacostraca; order Decapoda; family Palaemonidae; genus Macrobrachium; species Macrobrachium rosenbergii. Next base: position 58,040,583 of record NC_089756.1, read on the forward strand.
TTTTCATAAATTAAGAGGGGGACCTGGAATCCTGTCCCAGGAGGAGGTCGTAGCATCCAGGAAGGTAAGTGATTACTACAAGAGGGCAGATTTTAGATCTGTGAGGTCGTGTGACCCTCAGTTTGACTGCAGGGAGAATCATCTTCATTTTGTTTATACCCTCAATTATGACAAGTTGATGTCAGTCAATGGTGGCCCCATGGGGATCTTGTCTTCCCTTATGAGGGAGATTTGCATGCCAGTGTTATCAAATACTGTGATCTAGCATGCAGGGCAGTTAGCTCAGGGAGGTGCCACATATATGGGACCCTCAGCTGGAGGGTGTAAGGATTTGGATTCATAACTTTCAAAGCAATGGTGGGTGTATTTGTTTTATTAGGGCAGTTCACCCAGAGAGCTGAGTGGCCATAAACCTTTTGACTGTAATCTCTTTGTGGTACTGCCTCCGTGGAGGGAGCAGGCTTGTTGTTGGGTGTGTTCTCGTTGGGGGTCTTAGGAGGGGCCTTGGGCGGAGCCGGGGCCCTAAGACGGCACTGTTCTTTGAGGTGCCCAGATCTCTTACAGTGGCTGCATACAGTTTGCTTTGGAGATGTCCATTTTTGGGCTGAGAGAGGCCAGAGGTATGAGAAGGCGGGCATATTTTTCATCCCAAAGAACTATCTAGCTGGTGGTGTGTGTCCCAGCTGTCTGCTAAGTGACAGCACTCAGCAAGTGTCTTTGGGGCTTTATTGCAGATATAGGTAGCGAATGGGAAGGGGGCCGTAGTATAGGAAGTCCTTGAGCTTGAAGCGCTTGAGGATGTCCTTGGCGGTGGTGGCACTTAGGGAATCCAGCCACCTCCCGAGAGCTCTGTCCTTGAGGTATGCCCACTGGGACCTGGTTGGGCTCACTTCTTGGGTTGGCCTTGCCAACGTTGTCTCCAGCTTTCAAGGGTTATCTTGTGAACTTTAGTTAAGGCCTTGTGGATTTCGTTGAGGTTCCCTTGGTCTGCTTGGGGGAGGAAGTGGAAAGTGACTATGCCCTTTCCGCCGAGGTGCTCCCCCAGGATCAAGGAAACTTCTGCTGGAGTGAGCTTATAACTGGCTAGGACCTCTTATATGTGGTCTAGCCAGACCTCAGGCTCTGAGTTGTTCCAATTGGGTACAAATGTGTTGGCATGGCTATTCTTAGTAGGGTGAGGAGTCTGGGTGGAGTCGCTGGCAGTGATTCGAGCGAGCTCCAGTTCGTGACCTTTGCTTGGCATTCTCCTCTTCTCTCTCCTTTCTTTCTTGTTCTTCCCTAGCTTCCTCCTCCTGTCTTTCTCTTTTTCTTGGCTTCCTTCTCCTATCTTTCTCGTTTCTCCTTGGTTTCCTTCTCCTTTCTTTCTTTTTCCTTGGCTTCCCTTTCCTCTCTCCCTTATGGCGGCATTGATCCTTTCCTGGACCCAGTCCAACAAGTCTTTTTCCGCCAGTTCCATCCCCTTTCCAATGGCCGAGAAGGGTGCTGGAGTTTTAAACAACAAAACCAAGAAAAAACAAAAAGGGGGTTGGCGGGGGGGGGTTTCACGTGCTAAAAGTGGTGAGGTCATCCCGGAGAATGGGTTGTGGCACTCTTGATGTAGGCTTGTTCCTGGAAATTGAGTTTGGCGGGGGCCGGTTCTGCTTCATTCAGGAGAATGATTCTTGGTTTGTTTAAGAGAATTACTCCTGGTTTGTTCAAGAGAATGATTCAGTTTTGTTCAAGAGAATTATTCCTGGTTTGTTCAAGAGAATTTGTGTGTGGCACTTTGTAGTGCAGGGCTTGTTCATGGGAATTGAGTGTAAGGGTTCTAATTCGTTCAGGGAACGGCTTGGGGGCCTTGCACATGGATGAGGCCGGCTAGATGTGCAAGTTTTAGGGTGTTCCAAGATTGGTTGAGTTGTTCAGACAGAACAGGGTCCTTGGTTTGTTCCCACACGGACGAGACCGGCTATAGCGTGAAGTCAAATGTTTTCCATAGATTGTAGGTTTTCATTCAGATAACATGGGGTTTGGTTGTTCAAGAGAACATAATTTTTCGTACATGGGTGAGACTGGCTATAGCACGAAGTTAAGGCATTCCAGAGAACGTTGGGGTTCTCGGTCAGAGACTTTGAGGTTTAAATTGTTCAGAAGAATGTAATTTTGGCTTTATTCATGCACGGGCGAGACTGGCTATACCTGTAAGGTAAGGCATTCCGGAGAATCTTGGGATTGTCGTTCAGAGAATACGGGGTTTGACTTGTCCTGGAGGACGTATTTTTTGTTTGCTGGGAAGGTAAGCTTGGGTTGTTGCATGCTGGGTGCGGATTGTTCTTCGGTTGTAAAGAATTGTTGGGAGTCTTCAATACGGGTCAAGTCTGAGAGTCTCATCTGAATGAAAAAGGTTGCTCGGGATCTTATGAAACGGGTGAACAATTGTAGGAATGTTTTTCCCTTCTCCCTGCTACTATGAGTTACACGAGTGAAAATTTGTGGATTCGTGTGGATTTATGTAAATGGCTAGTGAACGGCTTTGTAAGTGAAATTTTCTTTGTGTAGTAAGGTTAAATGAATCTCGTAAATACTAAATTTTCCAAGAACAGTTTTGGAAAGTAAGAAATGTTAGTTTAAGTCCTATCATGTTTTCTACTACGATCAAGAGGGGACCAGCTGACAAAATTGCTGGCACGCTGGAATTCACTGCCCAATTTACTGTGTTGCCTACCTAAAGTGGTGGACAGTAAATTGTCCAGAACATGTGGGGAAGGAAATAACACACTCTTTCCTTGGGTATCACTTTTGTTTTACACTTCATTGCCTACCAAGGCTAACATTGACTCTTGCAAGCTAACATGCGATAGCGGCAGAGCTTTTGTTTCTGTAGAACACACTCCTCGCTGTGAACTATTCATAGAGCATGCACGCAGGCTATCTGTTCCCTAACAAATTTTACAGTCGCGATTTTGATTGCAACTAATCTAGAGAAAATATAAAATAACACCGTACTTACACTGTGGAACTCTGTTTGATTGTGTGCTTCGGATTTTACAGTAAGGATTGTTTCTTGTCTTTCATCCAGCTTTAGCGTGGCTAGTAGCTGATAGCTGCAGGTTGCAAGGGAGGATAGGGTTCTAGCTTGCAATGCTACAGGCTGCAAGATTTGGCAATTTGGTCGCCACTATTACAGTTTTACCTGAGAGGGAGCTTGGATTCTGAGCAGGGGAAATACCTTTATGCTTTTTCTAAGAGAATGCTTCACTTTCCATGGGAAATCTGTTATATCTGAATTACTTTGGGGCAGGTAACAACAACAGAAAAAAAAAGGAGCTGAAGGCTTTTACTCGATAGGGAGAAATTTTAGTTAAACACTTGGGTTCTCTTTAAATTCACTTATATTTGCATTAACAACAAAATCAGAAGAACGGGAACTAACTGAGGCAGGGAAACAGGCTCCTGCTAAATACTAAATTAGCTGGATAATAGAAGAATGTCAAAGCAATCCACTTCAATGGCACTGTAGAGTTAAATGGCCGTGATTGGGATCATGGCAAGCAGGGCACAATCAAAGGGAAGATTCCACAGCAAGTGTTTCTGTACGCAATGGAGAATGCAAAAGTTTATGTGACGGAAAGAAATAGCATAATTAACGGAAACAGTCGAGAAGTGCGCGGAAGTGCCAATGTATCTCGACTTTTGACACTGAAACACTTGCAGATTTTGATTAATGCACTGGAACAATGAAGTCAGGTCTAACATGGAAATTTGCACTTTGAAAATGAAATGGAAAAAGCAGTAAAAGAATATTAAATTCGTGACTGATTAAGAAATACCTCTGATCAGGGTACATTACATTTGTTGGAGAGTAGTCGTCACCATAGATAAGAATGGAGGAGGAATTTAGGGGGCTTTCACTGGT
>NC_089756.1:58049477-58089477 GCF_040412425.1 Macrobrachium rosenbergii
CGTAGGGGGTTAGTGCCGTCAGTGCACTTCATGCGGTGCATTGTAGGCATTACTTAAGGTTCTTTGCAGCGTGCCTTCGGCCCCTAGCTGCAACCTCTTTCGTTCTTTTTACTGCACCTCCTTTCATATTCTTTTTCTTCCATTGTACTTTTCACCGTCTCCTTACAGTTGATTCATTGTGCAACTGCGAGGTTTTCCTCCTGTTACACCTGGCAAGCCTTTTACTGTCAATTTCCGTTTCAGCGCTGAATGAACTCATAGGAGTCCCAGTGCTTGGCCTTTGGCCTAAGTTCTATATTCAGTTCAATTCAATTCTTACCATATGATTTTGGCATCTCAAGACACTTATTAGCCCTTTACCATTTCTGTTTATCAACTCATTTCTCAGTTTAATTGATTTTACTTTCATTTGTATTTAACTGTCACTCTTGACTTCAAAAAGGGAAAGTTGGCTCAGCAATGCCTCATGCATTCAACTTCGTCTTTCGGAGACACCGTGATTCTCTTGTGATGTTTTGCACCCAGCATGCTCCCTCCCTTTCATTCTTCGCCTGTCTGTTCTGTGACTCTTCTCTTCTCTTCTCTTCTCTCATCCTACCTTCATCCGCTACATTTATTTCCAAATCCTGTACGATTCAGAGCTTCGCTTATTCCATCATCCATGGCTGCATCCTCTTGGCTTCAGTTGAGCCTTATCATCATTACTCTTGCTCAGTTGTACTTTGAGTTTCCTTTTTTTCCATAAAGACTTAGTTTCTGGAGGTTATCTTCACTGACCCTAATCAGCAATGTGGCATCTGCAAACATCATTCACTCCACTCACTGTTTACGACCCATTTTAGTATCCCACCACTTTCCACCTACCCCTCCTTTCTCTGAATTTTCGATTCGCTCCATCCACAAGGATGTGAAATTGCCATTTAGAAGTAACATCATTTTGATGTTGACCTTCTTGATTAGAAAAGTCACTCGTCTGTCTACATATTCTAATAAATTTGAGTTTGTCATAAAAATCATTATTTGCTCTCACCAAATTACTTTCTACACCAGCCATTGTCGTCATCTTCCTCATTGTGTATAACTTTGTGTGGATCCATGCAATCCTTTTCTTTCACTCAGACTTGCTTCTCGACTGTTTCATGATAAACCCTTGATCCATACACTTTTTCCTATCAACTCAACTGGTACTGCTCCTTCATGATTTACTTTTTACTCTCTCAAATCAGATTCTTACTGTAAACATTAATTTGTCTACCTATATATATATATATATATATATATATATATATATATATATATATATATATATATATATATATATATATATATATATATATATATATATATATATATGTATATATATATATATGTATGTATGTATGTATTAAGGCTAGTGTGGTTAATTGCATTTGTGAGGCTATTAATTAGTATTATCAGCTTTCACTTTTTGTATCCTAGATTTTTGTTTAAGAAGGGGACTTCATCAGTAACACCATTTTAAATGCACGTTATTTGTTGGTATGTGATCATGTACACGCATGCATGTTTTCATGCTAGTGGGTGCTTGCCTGAGTGTATTGCTGTGTTGAATTTCGAATTCGTCGCGTTATTGGAAGGTTCCGTGCTAATCCATAGAGTGTATCTTGTACTGTATGTGCACGATTTCACGAAGTCGTATTTTATTTGTCCGTAATCATACCATTCACTGTATTATACCAGGTAAAACTATGAGCTATTCTACAGAAGTACTATAGCTGTAATGGCTGGTCTTTTTCGTCGTCTTATAATATGATTTGGAGATATTTTTCTCGTTGCAGCACCAACCGGTTTGCCACACTTTGTTGACATCAAGTGGACGTTTTCACAGATTGGTTTTAATCCCGCCAAGCTCCACAAACCGTCCTTGACATTAAGGTTCTCTCTCTCTCTCTCTCTCTCTCTCTCTCTCTCGTAACATTTACAAGTTTTTCCACCCCTTCTTACAGGGCTTCTCCTTTCTAGGAAACTTCCACTTTTCCATAAAACGTGAAGCTGGAGGCCCTTTACTTTTTAGAAAATGTTGACGCCTCATTGTTCCATCACAAAGACATTTCCTTGAAATTGAAAAACAATTTTCTGCCCCGGAAACATCTTGAAGTGCAAGAAATTCTCGTAATGTGAATACAGCTTAGCATACGGTGTATCCATACAGTATATTGATTTTTCTGTGTAATAAAGTCTGCGTATAGTGAAATCCATGTTTAACTCACTAAACCCTCACAAAATTCAGACGAGCATAATGCTCTTGATATTAGTTTGGTTCCATTTGAATATGACTTAAATAGCACAGCAATTTTTTCACGGGATAGTAACACTAATATATATATATATATATATATATATATATATATATATATATATATATATATATATATATATATATATATATATATATATATATATATATATATATATATATATATATATATATATATATATATATTAATGTGTGTGTATGTATGTATGTATGTGATTTCCTATACTTCACGCTTAATGTGTTGAGAACATAAGTTTTCAGTGTCGGTACTGGAACTTAAGTATGACAATCCCTCCCCCACCCTATAAAAATAGAAATCTGCTGTTACATGAAAACGATTGGTTGATTTTATCTATATATTGACATTATCACAGAAGAGACAGGAAAAACGGAATTGACAATCCTGCAATTTTGTACGTATTTCAAATGTACTTTTTGCGAAGGTAAGCAAACTCTACAGTAAAATTGGTGGGAGCAACGGGAATATTTTCCATTGTTTTGAATTACCCGTTCGTTGAAAACAATTTCCAGGGATAAATGTGTATGTAACAGGACTCATTAGTCTTTTACTCCATCATTTGTAGGAAAATAGATTATTCCAATGAAACTACACTATTAAGCATCACATTTCGTTTTCGAATTCATCATTTTGACCATTACTTCTCCCAAACATTAAAACGCAGCACGAACACATACATACATAAATATATATACATACTGTATATATATATATATATATATATATGTAAATATATATATATATATATATATATATATATATATATATATATATATATATAAGGTAGTGAGAGAAAGAGAGTAGTATAAGTGTGAAGGTACTTACATACATACCAACAGCTACTGTAACAATATAGCTGTAAGGGTCTGTGATGTTTTGCTTTGTGTTCTAAAAGAAAATAGACGCTGCATATATTGTGTTTAAGACTTTGGTTCTTATTAAAAACACGTATTCGTCTTTTGTTGTCGTTGCCTGTACTGGAAACCGTTCTTAAGGTGGCATTACTTATGCATCCATTGTGAGGTTATTCCCCTTTGGCATACAGTGCCGCAATAATGTTTTTGTCATAGATGCGCCTTTTTGCTAATGGTGTGCAATTGTTTATTCCCTCATGGTTTGCAGTTCGAGCTTAGAGGTAACGATTGAGAAGGTTTTATGATTCACCGTATATTGTACCGTTTGAAAACCTGAACAACATAAGGGTTTGTTTGGATTTGCAAGATTTCATTAAGTTTGTAGACATTTCGTACTTTGGACTAACACCAGATGAAGGAAGCTAATCCCAGTTTTATACTAATGTAATAAATAACTGATCCTTTATACTCCATAATATTGTTTTTTAATTGCCCTTCGAGAGGCCGCCATCTTGTACTTGTTAAAGAAAGTATACAGGAAGAATATGGAGGAGCTTGTGGTTGTTATTCTTTCATAAGGCTTTCATGTTATAGAAAACTTGTTTTCTCTAGCTCGCCTGAGGTTTAAAATAAGTGGAAATGTCGGTTGTTGTTGTTGTTGTTGTCTTCATCGTGTGATAAAACAGAGCCACTTTTATGAAACAGAAAGGAAGGGACCCTCTTTACACTTACCTCTTCATCGAAGTGTTTGATTTTTGGAGCAAAGAGCTTGTTTGGGAAATTTTTTTATAGATGTTGTTGGTTAGCTGTCGAAAATATTTAATATAATTCAGTCCTCAGTTGGGCCCTTGTCTCACTCCGTGTAGGACTTCATCTGTGTCTTTTTTTTTTTTCTTCAAGAGTCCCTAATTCACTTACCATAGTTGGTTGAGAGTCTTTTTCGTTGTATCTCTCTGAGAGGGTTGATGGCTGTATTTGGGACCTTGGTCAGGTGTATTATAATTCTAGCAAGTGTTAATTTTGGTGACGATTAATTAAACTGTTCACTGCAAGCTCATAACTTTCTCTCTCTCTCTCTCTCTCTCTCTCTCTCTCTCTCTCTCTCTCTCTCTCTCTCTCTCTCTCTCTCTCTCTCTCTCTCTCAGAAGTTCATTTCTAATTGTCGGGAGACAGGGTGTTTATAACCTCACAACTTACGCAGTAAGCTTAAAGTATAATGGATCGTCTGTATGAAGCTTTCTGTTATTACCATAGTATTTATCCTAACCGCTCTTTCGTACCGCCTGATTTGAAAGTAAGTTATTCTGTATTCTTTACGTGTAATTTGAAAGGCGTCCTGGTCTGCATTTCAAGATAAATTCAGAAATGCTGAAGAGAAAATTTGAGACATTACCCGAAGCAATTGGCTTAACGAGGTGTAATTGGACGAAGGGAGAAAAAGAACGGGAGGGGAACGTTTCTATTTAGAAAGTATGCGAAGGGCGGTGTCTTATGCGTTGCACGGAAATGCAGTGAATAGAGGTGTTGTTGATTATGCTATTAGAAGATTTTGTTGCAGTTACAGGGGCGCTGGACTTATTTATTCTGTGGCTTTATTATGTTTTTATTTCTTTTTTAGAATATTTCTACGCGTAGGTAGCAAATGCAGATATTCGGAACTATAGGTGTATTGTAGTAATTGTAGTATTGTTGTTGTTTTTGTTTGTTTTTACCCTGCTTTAAATGTATCTTCTTTTTCCTTTCAGGTAAGTGTTGGTGTTCATACAGGAGTGATCTTCTCGTAGGTGAACTGTAAGTAGTAGTAGAAGTAGTAGTAGTATCTAAAGTCTTTAGTGTTGTTGTCATGTTGACATCACTTAATAAACTTGCACGTGATCACTCGTGCATTTTCAGTGGATGGCAAGGTGTTAATTTGTTCTATTGCGAGACTTGCTGTGCTAATCAGTGCAATGATTAGTTTTGTGTTGAAGCTATTTATTTTTGCTCTGGATTGGCGTATGTTTGCCTTAGTCTGGTTTGAGTTTCACGTAGCTGACCATAAATGCTCATGCGCACGTACACCCACACACTATTGAAATATTGAGGGTTGATTGAAGGATACAGTTGGTAAGATAATGCGATGAAGAGGTGCAGAACATTGCTTGAAAGTGTCTATCAGAAGAAAGTAAACGGCTAAGTGGAAATAGGAAAAGAGATCGATTAATGTTAGTGCATGGGTTGGCCAGCATAGGAAAGTATTTATATCATACAGTTGTTCTCTATAGAGATGTATAGGTATTTTTTTTAGTGAAGAGAAGAGTAGCGAATGAAGCTCAAATCCTGAACCTAAAAGGAATGTTGTGGTACTAAGGGAATATATAATATAGTAAAGCTTATGGTATTTGTTGTAAAAGTAAAAATTCAATATGGAGGAGGGGGCCTGGGGTGAAAAGTAGCTAATTGGTTCAAGATGGAAGGAAAGAATCTGAATATATTTGGGTAAAGGCCAAACTGATTAAGGGTAAATGTTTGATATAGATTTGAGAGAATCCTTGAGAAAATAAGTTACTGGGTCTGTCTGTCTAAATAATAAATGAGGGATGGGGTGTTCCAAATGCCCTGAGAGAGACCTTGTTGTGTTTTTGGCTGCGTTAAGTCGTTAAATTTTAATATTTAAATTGGTTTTTATTTGGTGAAGTGAAGAATGAAAGGACATCATTTGTAGTGCCGTATTTTTAAAAAAATGTTTTAAGACATAACAACACCCTACGTCTTCCTAGCAATTCTGCGGTAATATGAACCCAGCTTTCAGTGACTTCAGAGGCTGGATGAATTTGGTATGCAGTAAATCATTGCTTATATTCTCGTTTATTAATTAAAAGCTCATATGTTTGGAAATTCGCTTACTGTACGGAAAGGGAACCGGAGTGTCTAATAATATATTGCTAATTGAAATGCCAGGAGCGATTAGATGGGAGTTTCATCGATTTATTTTATGATTTGGGTTTTCGTATATTTTGACTATCATCCTTAATACGGTCACTTCGCTTCGCTCGTTCTATTTATATAAATGTGGTTCAGTACTTTGTGTGTTGCATAGCAACTTGTATAAGGATGTTGGGTTTATATATATGTGGGTGTGTGTGTTTATGCACATTCCTGCACGCTTGTTTGTATGCATAATTGTGGGTAAACAGTCATACATTGTATTATCTTCGTTCTGCGGTCAAATAATACGTATGCATGTAGACCTATTCTGTACCATGACAGCATTTTTAATGTAGAGAAACTGGTCTCATCATTACTGAATCACACTCGTTCTTTCATTAATATTAGTTTATATAAACGTTCATACTTAATGCATATGAATGTTTGTTTACTTTCTCATATGTTTATTTTCTGAATTTTAATTCGACTCGGGCGTTTTAATGATTTCTAAAGCGTCATTCTTTTAATTGCTTGATTATTTCTGTATATTCAGAAAATGTATAATAATGGCATTTTGGAACGATTTGGGACTACCAGAAAACGAAATTGTGTGTCAGCAGTAATTAAAATTCTGATTGCTCTGGTTTTTCCTTTGGTCGCGATATACTAATTAGGAATTTTATTATTGAATTTTAACTCGGCCTGCTATTTGTCTTTATACCAATTATGTATCGTTTTGTAAAGAATTTAGATACTTGTGAACACGATTTTTGCATATGTGTATATATATATGTACTGTATATGTATGTATGTATATATATATACATACATACATACATACACAGTATATATACATAGGCAAATATCGTGTTCACGAATATCAAAATTCATTACAAAACAATAATTATAGGCATGGTGAAGAAAAATACCAGGCGTTGATAGAATGTTAATAATAGAATTTCCAATGATTATGTGGTTACCAGAGGAAAATTTAGACCAATCAGCGATTTAAATTGCTACCGTGATTCAGTTTTGTATTAGGACACTCTCAGTTGGTAGCACATTATAACACCACAAATCTTTGAGATCAAGATAGTGGTTGCTTGATATTAGAGGTGCAAGATGATAACAGCATCTTTATTAGTTGTAATCTTCATGCAGTATGTTCGATAAAGTGACGTTCCGCTTTGTTGCGCACTTCTTGGAAAATACTTTTAGATCGCCAACCTTCAATGTGTCTCCATCCAGAAGGAGAGTTTTACGAGAATTCTGGTTGTCGAAAGGAAGTGTCTTGTAATGTGGTTGAACTTATGATTTCACCTCTTCATTTGAGTACAAAAATAGTTCCTGTGGCAACCATACACAAAACTTACTTGATTTACCATTTATCCATCGTAATTTCGGCAGAAGAATGACAAGTTTGATCTCTGAACAGTTTACTCAGTATAGAAACCCAATTTCAACCGGGCACTTTAGCGTTTTAGTACATTAATGAAATAATAGTGTTATCGTGGTAGCACAGACATGCAGTATTGTTATTTGATATGAAGCACCTCTTATTTTACTCGAGAGATATATTTCTTAGTATCCATATATTTGCTACACACATATGACCATATATATATGCATATCATGCATACACAAGCGCACTTTGATAAGCACACATTGTTATATATAAACTCTCTTAACGCTTGGATTGAATTAAATTACAAAATATTTTTGTGTAATGTAACCGCTTCGGGGGTGAAGGAAGTTACTGTAAAAGCGTTCTTCGAAACGTTAAGATGAAACTGAAAGACAGATCCTCAATTAAAGAACAAATAAAGATAAAAAAAAATATATATATATATATATATATTTATTTATATATATATATATATATATATATATATATATATATATATATATATATATATATATATATATATATATATATATATATATATATATATATATTGAATACACAAGAAAAGAGAAAAGCAAAATAAAGACTTGAAAATATGCAAAGAAAGGGGTAGATTGTAATGAAAGAAATTCTTTGCAATATATCCTCAAATTCTGATCTAAAAAGGTTTTCGTCCAATCCCCCCCAGGGCAACGTGCAGCTCTTTTATTGTGGCCGTTTTCTCAGTCATTCTTTCAGTATGGAGTCCTCATCTGATGTTTCCCTCTCCCTCGCTCGCCCGCTCTCTCCTGTAATTTCGCTATGGTCACTTTCTCTTCACTTCTGTTTTCTGACACACATTCAACTGTTATCCCTCTCCTCCTCTCCTTTTTTTACCATTTTGGTTATTTGTTGGTCGCTCTTTTTACAGTGCTAGTGCAAATTATATATATATATATATATATATATATATATATATATATATATATATATATATATATACATATATACATGTATATATGTATATATGTTATATGTATGTGTGTGTTTGTGTATAATTATATATATATATATATATATATATATATATATATATATATATATATATATATAATGAATGTCTTTTACTGTAATACCACAGTATAATATGAAGATAAAAAGGCCCATAAAACACTATTTGAACGTTGCAACAATATATTTCAGCGTGTGTGTGTGTGTGTGTGTCGGGGACGGGCGTGTTGGAGGTCTCTCTCGGGTTTTTTACCCAAAAAGAGGGGTTTTTCGCGCTTGGCGATTATACCTCTCATAGAAGGCAATGTATTAATAATGTCTCTACGCAATACCCGGCGCGTAAGCCAGTTAGTGTTGCGTAATTGTAGGTATATTAATCTACGTTCTGCCCCAATCAGTGCCTTCGAAATTAAGTTTCAACTTCTTGAAGCCTATTGGCCCTGGGAAATAGGTAATAGAGTGCTGTGTATGTGTTAGTGCTTGGCCCTCCCTTTACCACAAAAATGTCATCTGACCAACCTCTAGGCCACTGGCACGTAACGATACCTGTGCCCCACACACAAGTTCTGTACTCGCGAACAATTGTCTTTAATTTATCCAATACCAGTCGAACCGTGCAGATGTCGAGTCAGCTTTATAATCTGTCAGTGCAGCCTTCTCCGACGAGGAAATTAACTCTGCATATACAAAATGCAAAGACCTGATACTAGATACCATTCTCCAGGAGCGACCCATGAAAAGCCTATCCTCTCACAAGAAAGAATCATATATCACTAAGTGGCTAAGCACCTCCTCGGTGGAAATCTACGCCGATGACCCTTACAATCTGCCTCCAAAGGGGCCTGCAGATGTAAGCCTACCTGCAGTGTACCATACGGCAGAAAATGCCTTTCTAAAAGCAAAATCCCTCTCAGAAAAAATTGACAAAACCTCAGAAAAAATTGAGGAAGCACAAGACAAATTTTCAGATCTGGGACGTGATCAAAGGATTGCAGGAATCACTCGACAGTCTTGAAACTGTGGAAACAAATAACAATCTTTCTCGGATCTGGGATGCGATCAAAGGAGTGCAGGAATCGTTAGACAACCGCACAGCAAGCCACCAGACTCCTTTGCATGAGGCATCTAGTATTTCCTTACCTCCGAACAACACGAGAGAAGTGAGGGTGCGACACGAAGTCGAGGTGGCCATACTCTCCCATGAGGGAACTGCCCTCTCCCCTCGGATGAAGCGCCCACACCACCTACAGACCTATCGGAGACGACCGACGAACCCCCAACCTCCCCTCCCTTCCCAGTGCCTCCGGTGGAAGATAGATCTTCAGCGACGATCATCATCCCTCGTGAGTCTTCCGACCTTATCTCTCTCTCTCTCTCTCTCTCTCTCTCTCTCTCTCTCTCTCCCCCGCCACCCCCACCCCCCGTCGTGGGTGAAGGTGTGATTGATCATGAGGGGACGGGGGGCTGGCAGACACAAACAAGTAGAAAAAAGAAAAGAACGTCTCGAGTGTCCTCTGAACCAAAGCCCAGCATTTGTGAGTCACCTCGCCCGAAACCTGAGAGGAGATGTCACGTTGTGATTTCACAATTTACGGTCATCGGTGAAGCTAGACGCCATAGTAGAGAGAGTCAAGTTTCTCACGGGCTCCGACCCTCTTATCTCCCACGAACTCCCGTGCAAAATTAACCATAAAGTGGCCTACAGGATTACTTGCCTATTTCCCCACCTCAATGTTCTTAAAGGCGAGAATTCCGGTCCTAACATAAAAGTCTCAAGATACAACCTAATCCGGACCCTCCCCCCACCCAGGGGAACTTACTGACACCCCAAGTAGTTGTTCAGGCGCAGACTCGCCTTCTACCACAAGTACCAGCCATCCTCCCAAGCCAAGTGAATGCCCACCCTCGATGGCCAATCCTCCATCCACCCAAATGATCAACTCATTCATTTCCCATCTTCGTGAGCTGCCATGGATACACTAAATATAATCTCTTGGAATATTTTTGGCCCCAAGTGGAACATTCCTCCCTTAAACATGTGCAAAAACTTCAACGGCATCATTGTATTGCAAGCAACGCTCCTCTGGCCTCATGACCTTGCCATCTGCGATTCAGTGCATGAAGACTTCAGAGCTTTCTCGACCTCATCGATGCAAGTTGCAGATCACATCGTAGCCAGTCGCCCGAAAGGGGGCCTTTCTTTCCTGTGACACACATTATGGTGAATGTGTTGACCTATAGTAGTGATAGATTACTGGGGCTTCAAGTGACAGTAGGGGACTCTAAGATCCTAATAATTAATGTGTATATGCCCTGGGAAAAGAACGATAATTTTGATCAGTACTACATGATCCTAGGTGAGTTACATAGCATTATTTACGATTCTGCTGATGATCATATTGGGGACCTTAATTCTCACCCCACAAAACAATTTTATAATGAACTTACTCGCTTCTGTCAAGATCACTCTCTCCGAATTAGCGATGTAATGCTCCCCTCTCCCTCCTCCTATACCTATGTACAGAACAGAATGCACACAATTACAACCTCCTGGCTGGACCACTGCATCACGTCCCCTCAACTTTCTTGACTATTGTGACCTGCAACATTGGCTATGATCTTGCAATGGGCTATGATCACATCCCCTTACAGGTGTCATTCAGTACCCCATCCCTCCCTACAGTGAACCCCTTAACTGATCACCCACCTCCCGTTAACTGAGATTTTAAAACCAACAGAAAACCAGATCCTTCAGGGAAACCACGGAAACCAGGCTACAGTCAATAGCCCAACCCGCAGACGCCTTACTGTGCACTAACCCAAAATGTAGAAACGATCATCACAGGAGAGATCTGAAAGAATTCTATTCGAATATAATTTCCGCTATGCTTGCCTCCAGCAAGGATACCTTTAGATCTCGTCAAGGGAACTCTCATAATGTACCTGGAATGGGAAATGGGAAAAGGACGGAAAATTGCCGTTCCTAGATGTACTAATCATAGGAGAACAGAACAGATATGCTTTCATAGTATATAGGAAACCCACTTTCACTGTTTCCTATATTCATTTCTTAAGCTACCACGATGTCTCCGTGAAGATCATGGTAGGGTGTAACTTATTCCTCAGGGGGCTTAGAATATGTTCAAATGGGTACCTAGATAAAGTATTCAACACGATCCTCCAACACCTAATGCAACTGCTCTATCCACCACACATTATCGAGAGGGCTATTAACAAAGCAAATAAAATATACTACACAGGTGCCACTCACAACAGACAAATAGATTTTAACAACAAAATAAAGCTTCCATACGACGAAAACATCCAAAAAGCCACAGAACATCCCAGGTCTAACAATCCTTTTATTTCTCATTATTCCAAATCCATCGGGAGCTCGCTCATTAACATATATTTAAATGAAAAGGGGGAAGAAGCCAGAGTTTACAAGATTCCATGCAGCAATTGTAATGAGATTTACGTGGGAAAGATGGGTAGATCCCTCTCGCAAAGATTAATAGAGCACAAAAGATCAGTGCAGTATACTTTGGAGAGTTCAGGGATTTTCCTACCTACCAGGAATAAAGGCCATACCATAAACTGTAGAGGGGCGGAGCTGGTTTTCAAAAGTAGCTGTCCGCACATAAGAAAGATGCTGGAATCTGCTATCATCAATCAAACCAACAATATGAACTTGTCAGGAGGACATTGGAAATTGAGTGACATCAACGGGTTAATCCTGAGGCCTCCTTCTTAAGCAGGTATTCCAAGAAACACGACCACCAGACGCATCGCCAAACGGGAGTTAATAAGGCCAAAAACCACTAGGGAATTGTTTATTTTCT
Source organism: Macrobrachium rosenbergii (assembly GCF_040412425.1). Lineage (NCBI taxonomy): Eukaryota > Metazoa > Arthropoda > Malacostraca > Decapoda > Palaemonidae > Macrobrachium > Macrobrachium rosenbergii. The sequence continues at coordinate 58,061,791 of NC_089756.1, forward strand.
CTCTTTCTTGGGAAACGGTCACCAGCATACCATCGGAGACTTAATGCCACACCTACATATGCTTTGTATATATACTCTTGTAACATTTCATCTGTCCATATTTTACCAGTGAACAGGGGCACAGAAGGAAGTGCTCGAAATATATGGTTGCAGCGTTCAATTAGTGTTTTAGGGGCCTTTTTATCTTCATATATATATATATATATATATATATATATATATATATATATATATATATATATATATATATATATATATATATATATATATATATATATATATATATATTTAAGTTCCTCTTTGGTGGAGTGGGTTCCGCTCTCAGCTAGCACTCTGCTGGCCGCGAGTTCGAATCTCCGACCGGCCAATGAAGAATAAGAGGAATTTATTTCTGGTGATAGAAATTCATTTCTCGCTATAATGTGGTTCGGATTCCACAATAAGCTGCAGGTCCCGTTGCTAGGTAACCAATTGGTTCTCAGCCACGTAAAATAAATCTAATCCTTCGGGCCAGCCCTAGGAGAGCTGTTAGTCAGCTCAGTGGTCTGGTTAAACTAAGGTATACTTTAACTTTTTTATATATATATATATATATATATATATATATATATATATATATATATATATATGTATGTTTGTGTGTGTGTGTGTGTGTGTGTGTACATCTATGTATATATATATATCTATGTATATATCTGTATATCTATATACATAGATGTCTATATATATCTATATATAGATACATATATGTATATATACATATATATAGATAGATATATATAGATATCTATATATATCTATATCTATATATCTGTATATAGATATATATGTATATCTACACATATAGATATAGATTTATATAGATATATGTAGATATATATATATATATATATATATATATATATATATATATATATATATATATATATATATATATATATATATATATATATATATATAATTTCAGTTTCGATATTTCAAAAAGTTTTACATGTATGAAATGTATGTATGTGTGTATGTATACATACGTACTTTGATATGTGAAACTATTTTGAAAAACTGGAATCGAGGAAATTCTTTTCTTTTGGAAAGTGAATTGCATATTTTATTGAATGAAATGCGCTGGCCATCGCGTGACCAGCTGTTCGCAAATATTGCTCGAAAATGTTTCCTGTTTTATCCGCTTATGCATTTGAATTGCACATTGAAGTATTATTCCTTTTGTTGTAATCACAGCTTACGGTAATATTTTTGTTTGCTTGTGTTTTCAGCGTTTTCGTCCTGATTCATTCAACTTTGCGGAATAGCTTTGTAGCATTGCTTAGAATATTTTAAAATATTATTTTGTCAGTTTCTTTGATTTGGCTTGCTTTGTTTAGTGCTAGAGGTTTAGGCATTTTATATCTAATATATATTATAGCCATGCATAAACCTTACAATATTTTTGTTATTGATATATAATTCACAGTCATCTGGAAAACTGGTACCTTTTTGCTTGTGTATTGAATGTCATGAATGGTACCATTAGATATAGTCACGCTTACTATATTTCTGACGTTTAGGTGAAAATGTCAAAGTCTGTTGGACATTTTCCTGATTCGCCTTCAATTTTAGTGATGTTTACAGCATCAATCTTGCTTCTATTTTTCATATTATAATAATCATTATGGCTGTGGAAGGACTTGAGTCTAATATGCCGCAAGGGATAAAATACGGGAATGAAGAGAATCAAGTCAGTTGAGTTGGGTTTTGCTCTTCACTAAGATTACCGACGCGTGTATTTTAAGAAAGTTAAGGGTAGTATACCGGAAGGTGGAATTATGACTTACGGTTGCAGTTCACTTAGGGTTAGTTTCATACGTGATACAGATTCCTAAGCATTTTCTCTGTTATTAGTTTGCCTTCTCAAAGCGGCATATGTTAGAAATATCTCGTATTTTGTCCGCATGTATGGTAATCATTTCGCATAGGCGGTATTTTCGAAAATATAATTGCACAAACTGTCGTGTCTCAGTTATAAGGTCGAGATCTAGAAGAAAAGCGGGCGGGAAATTAAAGCTTTAAATTGAGCTCCTGTGTACACACACACACATATATATATATATATATATATATATATATATATATATATATATATATATATATATATATATATATATATATATATATATATATATATATATATATATACATATATACATATACATATATATATATACATATATACATATATACATATATATATATATATATATATATATATATATATATATATATATATATATATATATATACACACACACACACACATGTACATACGCATTACGATTATCCATAGGAACTCGCCATACAAGTACGAATTCGACAAGCCAGTTGAAGAAAGAAAATGCGTTACTTCAGGTTTGTGTATTGGAAGTGTTTTATGATCATTTCAAGAGTTTCTTCGCTCTGTCACTTGCGGCGAATGCTTCCTCTTGATTGTCGAAAAGGGATTGATATGGAAACCAGTAGGTATTTAGGAACTGGCGAAAAGTGTCATTCCTGCTTGTCAGTCGCTACGATCCAAATACGCCTGGAGAGGCTGACTGGAACCGATTCCCTGTCTTCTTTTCCCATGTTTTTTCATCGAAGATTTATCTTGTCTTCCCTTTCTTCTTATAGTCTAGATTTCTGTGGGCGGGAAGGAGGCCTCTGAATTTCCTTTGCATTTCTTAGTTTTGCTCTATATTTCGTGACAATTATTTTGTCATTTTAGCAGTAGCATGTTTTAGTTTTTTAGGCCTCTTAAGTATATCTTTTCGTTCTTCCAATTTGTTTTTTCAGTTATCTAGGTTTCTTACAAGTTTATAATAATAATAATAATAATAATAATAATAATAATAATAATAATAATAATTATTATTATTATTATTTTTGTTGAATATAATGGCAGTCTTGATTGCATTAATCTTGTAGATTATTCGTTCAACTCTTCTAATTAGTCTTACTTTCTTCTTCAGCAACAGAATTAAGTGTCAAAGTTCATTTCCCCGAAGATATTAAATTATTCTACAGAGGAGGTTCCACAAACGGTATAAAGACGATGAAAAAAACCTGAAAAACATCATCAAGGAGCACGTCGCCCCCACCACCCGACGAAAAATGTACAATTATTGATTATCTACTATGCCAGCAAGAAGACGAGCAGTCTTATTATGAAGAACAACCCCTCCCCTCGACAGGAACCGCTTAAGAAGATCAACGTGGTGTACCGGTACAGATGCCCTTCGCAAGGATGCCCTTCGACCTAGATCGGAATGACCACCATGCGTCTTTCGAAACGGATTTCCTGTCACGCCCAAGAGGGAAGCCATTTTCAACCATGCCAGAGACGCTCACAACCTTCGTGTCCGGCGCAGTGATATTATCAGTTGCATCGAAATAATAGATCAAGCCCCTGACCACCGAAGACTACGGATACTAGAGGCACTGCATATAGGAGCAGAAAAACCTAGCAATAATACTACACAAGAAACTTATCTGCTTCCGACAGCGACACGACGCCCTATCACAGCGCCCCCTGAAAACGTAACTATCGGAACATCCTAGCAGGACGTTGAGAACAGCAGCAACGAGCAAGACCCTCCTGATGAACTCCCCGACGGAGGACGTGACCTTAATGAAACTACACATGCATTCCTCCACAGGGCGCGTCTTACAAACCATAGGGCATTATAGAGCAGCCACTACGCTCTGAGATTAAGGCCGAGAAACCGCCAACCAATGGGAGAAGACCATGCCCAGTGACGTCAGCGCTCTCTTGGCCAATAAAAAATCAGCGCACTTTCGGCCAATCAAAAAGCAGTCCGTGACCACCCCCCACCGCTGATATAAAAAAGCGAAACCAAAGTTCTACCAATTCATCCAGCTCCCGCCTGAAGAAGGAAGAAGGCCTTCCGAAACATGTCGCGATACCTACGATCCCAGAAGCACTGACGACCCCTGCACTCGTTTTTTGGACCCCGCCCTCGGAATTTTCATTAACCATCGACATTTGGATATTTTTATAAATAAAAATCCCTGCAATGAACTTTGGCACTTTACTTAATTCTGTTGCTGACGAAGAAAAAAGACTAATTAGAAGAGTTGAACGAATAATCTACAAGATTAATGCAACCAAGGCTGCCATCATATTCAACAAAACATGTTTAAAAGAGGGCCTGTACCCAAATTATTATTATTTTTATCATTATTATTTAGCCATTAGTAACGGAAAGAATTCCTTTTATCATTTATCCTTTTATTTACTTTACAGCTCACAATGCCGAATTTCATAGCACAAGCTAAGCCCTCTGTTCGCTGAGGAATAACGAAACTATTGTATATTTTGCGAAAAAATAACGATATATTAATGAAAATTACTTACGTAGTCAGAAGTGTTGCAAGTGGGTCTTAAACCAACAAACCATTGCATAACAGAGTATCCAGCTCAGTTCCACCATTACGGATGCAAAGAGTAGCTTGCTGATGTCGATCAGTTCCCCCTTAGTCATTCTCTCTCTCTCTCTCTCTCTCTCTCTCTCTCTCTCTCTCTCTCTCTCTCTCTCTCCTTCACCTTCAATTTTTGTCCTGGTATCCGTGCCCGCTTCTTTCCTCCCCTTTCCCCTCATCTTTATAAGCTCAGCAGCCTCTCTTGAAAAGACTTTCATATCTTGTTCAAGGTGCAAAGACCGTAACCATACTTTACCGTTTTAATATACGCTTTAATAGTTTTTAAGAGAGGTCCGTGTATTTTAGAAGGAACGCATCGCCTTTGAGTTGCCAACGGGTTTTGTCCTCGTTTTGGAGGTTTGCACTTTTTTCATTTTATGTTCGTAGAGAGTTCGGACATTTTCTGTCGGCGTTCATTTGTACTTTAATTCGTCTTTTACTGGAATGGCTGCATAGGCATTCGAAATTATGGCAAGCCGAGTGTGTGTGCGTGTGTGTATATGTGTATATCTATATATATATATATATATATATATATATATATATATATATATATATATATATATATATATATATATATATATATATATATATAAATGTGTGTGTTTCTATACTTACTCCTGCCTTTTAATTTTAATTTTATCATAAGTATACATCCATAATGCACACACTAATCCACAGACGAATGTTTTATATTGAATTATACATCACAGTGGAATATAAATTGAAACTAAGGATAATTCTTGCCGAACACCATATGTAAATAGAATCCATTTAATTACTATCTCCAAAGGAGAGAACTCATAAAACTTGATCAGTGAGAGGACCAGTAAAATAATTTCAAAGCCACTTAGTGAGGGACGATGCTTCGGTACTTTTTCGTTTTTAGAAATGGCATTTGTTGTTCCTGTTGATTCGTTAAAAAAAATCGAGTGTTTGGTGTTGAACAGCTTACATTACCTAATGGGGATTTGTTCCGTTTTCAGTATTGTAGTTTTCCGAGAATGAATTTTTTATTAAGAGTAAAACTTAGTTATGTGAATATGTATTTGGTCGTTACAATAGAATGTAAGAGATTGACCCTATTTATTTAGCAGTTTGAATTGATGTATGTGCACGTTTACTCAGTATGCGACTGTAATTCCCCCGACAGAAAACTCTGGAGCATTTTGATATAACTTGTTTCTATATTATGCTTAGAAAATCCCCACCCATGAAGATCGTTTTTTTATAACCGAATATGAGTTGGCGTCATGTTGCTAGCGTTCTCCACTGTGGCGCCGTCGCCCAATTAAGTTCTTGTTGTGGGATGGGACTGGCTTCAGAAAATTAACTTTTGTTATGTGGCGGAAAAATGAAAAGGTTTCGAGGGGGTTTTACTTGATGAGAAGTATGGCTTTCTTCATGTATTCACCAAAAAATATGCACGGTATAGGGTAAGGGAGCAACGAAATTTCGATCTTCTGAAGTAGTTGTTCTTTTACTCCCCGTACCCTTCTCTCTCTCTCTCTCTCTCTCTCTCTCTCTCTCTCTCTCTCTCTCTCTCTCTCTCTCTCTCTCTCTCTCTCTCACACACTATAAATATATATATATATATATATATATATATATATATATATATATATATATATATATATATATATATATGTGTGTGTGTGTGTGTGTGTGTGTGTGTGTGTGTGTGTGTATATATGTATATATGTGTGTGTGTGTGTGTGTGTGTGTGTGTGTGTGTGTACATGCGTACACGTATTACCAATAAGATGTATGGCAAAAGAATAGGACAAATTTTAAATAAAGTTTATGAAAAAGTATGTTATTGGAATTTATAATTAGTTGGCTTTGCGAAATGTTACAACTAAAGTTATAGATAACTTCAAGTCTTGAAAATTTTAATTGTAAGACATTCTAGCAAATGTGTACATGTTAATTACAAATTTATTTAACATGCACGCGTTATTTTTTGCTATAATTTCTTACATTTATAGTTTACAGGAGTTTCTCGTTCTTCAAATCTCTGACTGTGCAATAAAAACGGCTTTTCAATATTCTGTAGTACTGAAAACGAAACTCTAGCCAAGTATAAGAATTTCAAAACAGATTCTTTCGTATTATCATTAAGGAACAAGAGAATAGAGGGAACCGGTTGCGATTCTTAAGTTGAAGGAGTACCAACATAAATGTATTTCAAATTTGTATCTTTAATCTGAAACAAAGAAGACGAGAGATGATGATGATTGCAATTTTAACTTTCAAGTATGATTATGTATGTTTGCTTAGCAAATGTACGTAATCTTGTATTTGTACTGAGAAATATAGAGAGGATTGCTTTTATGTCTCCTTGTATTTTTATTGGAAATTGTAATGAGAAAATTAAGTAATGCCTAAGTATTTTTACTTATAAAATAGGAGAATTCAATACAAGTCTCCATGTATTCTACCTAGGGAGAGGAAATTGATTTGGCGTTCTTCCAAAAGGAATTGGGAGGAGGGAGGCGTCAGCTCAGAATATGGTGATGATTTCTCCTCCCAGGACCTTGTTTGTGAATTGGGATAGTTTTGGGGGAGGTCGAGAGTTCGGTTGGGACGGTATAAGTTTGTGGTCTTGGTTGGGGGGACTGAGAAGGTAGAGGTGGAATTTTATGTCCAAACAGACATAGATAAGGAGAAGTGTGCTTCCTGTAGGAAATTATTTTCAAGCTCGTGAAACTCTCATGGGTACAAACTAATGTGTAAATGTCCCAAGATATTTTTCTGCCAATTTTTTTAAATACATACGTATACACAAATGCATTCACACAGTACATACATTCTCTCTCCCTCTCTTTCTCTCCAGTCGTTGAATATGGACAAAAACAAAAGTAATTCAGAACAGGTATTTATTTAAGTTTCTCTCTGAGTATTTAATATTTTGTGTTGCCTCCATCTGCCTGTAAAACAGCCTGCATTTTTGAGGGGTATGATTTCAGCAAATCGCAAAAAAGCTGAGACTCAAACTCCATTTCCCTGAGCACTTCGGCCACCTCTCTTCGCAGGTCGTCGAGGCTTGGTATACCATCATAGCTCACTGTGCGCGCTTCAACACAATCCTTTGAGATACTACCAATGTTTTCACACACATTAAGGTCAGGGGAGCTACCTGGAAATTCACTTGACGAGAAGAAATCGATACCACTGTTTCGAAGCAGCTCCTGTGTATGAAGAGCCTTGAAACATGGTGCCTTATCATGCAAAAATGTGACTTCAACAGATAACACATTTTCAGGATCTTTGAGGAGAGGAAATACTACACCAGTAAGCACAGTTTCTCTGGAGTATTCGCCATTCCATGACTGTCCTTTTTCGCTGATGATCCACATTAACCGTTTGGCTGTGAAACAGAGAAAAATTCCCAAACATTCAGGAAATTTCACAACTTGGCGATAGCGCACGTCACCGCTGATATCATCCAACCTTGCAGCCCAAATGATGTCATTTTTATGATTTGGCTTCCTGACTGTGTAAATGAAGAATTCATCTGATGCAGTAACATGGAGAAAGTCAGCTTCATCCCAATCTTTAAGAAATGAACCACAAAACCATGCACGGTCTTCTCTCTGTTGCTGAGTCATGTTGGGCTTGTTGATAACATGATATGGATGATACCAGATTTTTTCAACTCACAATATACAGCACTATAACTTCTCTTCTTTCCCCTTTTTGTTAAAAGTTCAAGCGCCAATTTAAGTAAAGACTTTCTTGGTATACCCACTGCCTCAGCTATGATGTCTTTTGACTCCTGAGAAAGGACTTCAGGCCTTCCAAGATTCTCACTCTTTTCGCGATGACAGTCATGGATTTTTGTTCCAGTTTCTTTTAATAAAGGATTCATCTCTTTTAATGTATTTAGCTATCCAGGAACGTGAAATGAAGGATGCACCAGCATCCCTTGGCCCTCTGAAGGTTATAGCCCGGATTCGGTCAATCCATCTGATTTCCTCCGAGTCGTTAGCCATGGCTGTATCTAACTCCATCACTCAGTCTGAAAATACAAGAAATGTAAAATAAAAACTAGCTTAATTGAAACTTAAAATAATGCACTTGGAGATAGGCTATAGCAGAAAACTTCATAACTTTCCATTTGTTCTGTGGGGGGGGCCTCTAATTTCGAAACACCCGATATATATATATATATATATATATATATATATATATATATATATATATATATATATATATATATATATATAGCAATGATACACATTACCATATCATTGTGTGCGAACCAGATTCTCAACAAGTCAAGTCTTTTGGGATGAAGTTGCCAAAATCATGTCCTTTTACAATCTCGAATGTCAGCAATCATCAGCATGTCTCTAATTTATGGAAATGTCGTTCAAATGACTCTCTGATCACTGCCAAGTGTCCTCCAGAAACATGCACTCTCTCCATACCCAGGATCCCTGTAATGTCTGTCTCTTTTATCCAAGGATTCCTGTGCTGACTGTCCCATTTATCCAGGTATTATGTGGTCATTGTGGATTTTATCCAGGTATTACTATGGAGACTGTCCATTTTATCCAGGTATTACTATGGTGACTGTCTAATCCCTGATACAGAATATTAATCACAGGGAAGAAAAGCATTTTCAGTAATATATTCCTATGGTTTCGGGTACGTGAAGTGAGGTATGAATACCCGTAGAGTTTATTTACACATGAAATAAGGTATGATTACACCCATTTAGTGTACTTGCCACATAAGTTACAAAGGGAAGGGGGAAGGGAATGGGGTGGGGGTATGAGTTTGAAACCTACCCCATTCACCTTCCCCCATCTCCCTACCCCCTTCCCTTTGTAACTTATGTGGTAGGTAAACTCTACACATGTAATCATATCTTATTTCCTGTTCAAATAAACTCTACGGGCAATCATACCTCATTTCATGTACCCGATACCATAGATATATATTGCTGAAAATGCTTCTCTTTCCTGTGATTAATGATTCTGTATCAAGGTTTAGACAGTCACCACAGTAATACCTCGATAAAATGGACAGTCTCCATAGTAATACCTGGATAACGTGCACAATGACCACAGTAATACCTGGATAAAAGAGACAGACATTTACAGTATACCTGGATATATGGGACAGTCAGCTCAGTAATACCACTTGGACCCATTTGAACATATTCTAAGCCCCCTGAGGAATAGGTTGCACCCTACCATGATCTTTACGGAAACATCGTGGTAGCTTAGGAAATGAATATCAAAAACAGCAAAAGTGTTTCGGTAAAGATCATGGTAGGGTGCAACATATTCCTCAGGGGCCTTAGAATATGTTCAAATAAAACCTAGATAAAGAATTCAACACAATCCACCAACACCTAATGCAACCACTCTATTCACCACACATTATCAAGAAGGCTATTAACAAAGTGAATAAAATATACTACAGAGGCCCCACTCACAACAGACAAATAGAATTTAATGACAAAATAAAGCTTCCATACAACAAAAGCACCCAAAAAGCTACAGAACATCTCAGGTCTAATAATCCTTTTGTTTTCCATTATCCCAAATCCATCGAGATAATAGAGGGGAAGAAGCCAGAGTTTACAAGATTCCGTGCAGCAATTGTAATGAGATTAACGTGGGAGAGACGGGTAGATCCATCTTGCCAAGATTAACACAGCACAAAACGTCAGTGCGGTATGCTTCAGAGAGTTCGGGAATTTTCCTACATATTGGGATAAAGACCATACCATAAGCAGGAGTGGGGCAGAGCTGGCTTTCAAAAGTAGCTGTCCGTACAAAAGGAAGATGCTGGAATCTGCTATCATCAATCAAACCAACAATATGAACCTGTCAGGAGGACATTGGAAATCGGATGGCATTGACAAGTTAACTGTCAGGCCTCTTCTTAAGCAGGTGTTCCAGAAAAAATACGACCACCAAGTGCATCACCAGAGGGAGTTAATGAAGCCAAAAAACACAAGGGAATACCTTAATTTCCATCCTTCCTGGGTCAACGGCCACCTGCATGCCAACAGAGACTAACTGCCACACCTACATATGCTTTGTATAATATACTCCTGTATCATATCATCTGCCCATATTTTACCAGTGAACAGGGGCACAGAAGGAAGTGCTCGAAATATATGGTTTGTAACGTTCAAACAGTGTTTTATGGACCTTTTTATCTTCTTATTATACTGTTGTATTACAGTAAAAGACATTCATTTATATATATATATATATATATATATATATATATATATATATATATATATTCTTACATATATATTGGGTTTCATTGGAGGGATGAAAGGGGGTTTTGTGTTAAGTTACTGCCTTAAGGCCAACAGAGAATACCAACCTGTAACAAAATGGAGGGGAAAAATTAGTAACTTGGTAGTAGCATTATTTAAGTAGTGATTTGAAGGTCGCTATGGGAAATGATTAGCAATTTATATTAAATTGAATTTATTTACGGAAAAAAACAACCAAGGAGGTAATCTGAAAGGCTGATGATACGGCAAGTAAACTCAAATAATGAAAATATGCAAATTTGAAATGCGCAATAAATCTCAGCATCTGACGAGTTGATTTCTTCTTGAATGATTAGGCTCTTTTGCATGCAACAAAAGGGGGGAACAGGTTATTGCTCCCCGGACTGCGTACCAGGGAAGTTTTACGTTTATTGAAATGGCAGTACTTTTAGGATGATTTGAGTTCACGAGGCTGGGTCGACTGGGCAGGATAGTAGTGAGGACCCTGTAAGAGAATCCAGGATTAGCATACTACACTGAGGAATTTCTCTCACACTAAGCTAAACAATGCACCATGGAGGAGTTGATTGATTAAATTTAATTGGCCCGTGACAACACTGTGGAGGGAGTAATCTACTGCTGATCTCTGAATAGAGCTAAGTTTAGTTTAGGACAATGGATGGGGCCGAGTTATGGCCTGCTTTTGGTAGATTTGGCTTAACAAAGAGGGCTTGGTTGGGGAGAATGAAAATTGAAAATTTGGAAAAATAAAAAGAGAAATTCACGGAGAGGGATAAAACTGGCTTGGAGACTGTGTCTGACATACCTGATGCCTGGTGATGGTTGAGCTCTGAACATGTCGGGGCTTGGTCGTCCGACTTTGTTCGCTTCCGCCAGGGGAGGAAAAGGAATAGAGAGCAGTACGACCTTTTGGGTCGCCATCTCTCACCGAGTAGTCTCGTTGTTTTCGAGTGGCAAGATGCTTCTCTGTTGGTGCTTGGGAGCGGCGAGGCCAGTCATCTGCGAAATAGTCACACAGCCAGCAAAAGTGCATAGGAAAATAGATCTTATGGTTAGGTACTTAAAGGTTATGTTCCTAACCTACCTCACAGCCTGGCTTCACCTCTCTACTCTAACTCACAAGCCTCAGCTACTGGACACGTGATGGGGTGGGGTGGGGGGGGGGCGGTCAAGGGGGTGCTATTGTCCTATCCGAGTTCAAAATAGGGGGCTACCCTTATTTCCCGCCAGTAATCCTAGCCTACCAGTTAACTGAGAAGCTCTTTTATTTAGAAATTCGAATTATTATTTGGCTGACTAAGAGGGAGGAATGAAAATACGTGAAAACATATATAAATTATATAATCATAATATATATATACAGTATATGTATGTAGAATCTACTGGTCACTTTTACCAGACACATATGTAATTCTAATAGCCACAATGCCCTCTTAACTTCTCGAATTCTTCGCTTTTTGGATATGCTTGTAATTACGAAGCCGTGACATCCAAACACAAGAAATTGAAGAGACTTGTGATTTGCCGGTCGCGGGAGACGAACCCGGGTCACCTTAACCACAAGGAGGTCACGTTACCGACCTGGCCACGAGAAGGATAAAAGTCTTATTACCTGTCGTACATATATATACCTGTCGTTTTCATATATACCTGTCGTTTTCAGATATATTTATTAGAGCTGGAATAGACCCATCCTCACCATCGCAGCCAAGTGGGCAATCGTTTTTATTGCGTTTTAGGCTGAAATGTGTATGTAGAATCTACTGATCACTTTTACCAGACACATATGTAATTCTAATAGCCACAATGCCCTCTTAGCTTCTCGAATTCTTCATGTTTTTTGGATATATATATATATATATATATATATATATATATATATATATATATATATATATATATATATATATATATATATATATATACTGTATAGATAGTGAGCACATGAGCACGTGTTTCACAGAGAGAAATCTTATTTCTGTGAAGCACCTGCTCGTGTGTTCAGTAGTTCAATTATATTCACGGTGAAGTTATAATTCGAATGAGATGCCACTCATTGAATCACAGGTGGGTCTGGAGGTTGGGTAAAATTCGGTGGTATCTTAGGCGGCATTTATGATTTGTGTGGGTCAGTTGGTAGCTCCCTGGCCTTTCATATGAGAGACTGCGGATCGATCCCCTTGTCACACACACACACACACACACATATATACTGTAAATATTATATATGTGTATATATATACATATAAACATGTGTATATGTATAATGGATTTGTGTGTTAATTCCAGTATGTGGCTTTGTGGATTGTACAATCACGCTATAGCGTAAGCCTGAACGTTTTATGATATAGACGTTTAAAATGTTCCATAAGTCATTCCCCAAAAACAGTACTAGAGAGAAATCATGATTCTCCATCGTTGTTTAGCCTTTAATTTACAACATTGATATCACTCAGAAGACAGGAAGGAATCAAACACTTTATTGTTATTGTTATTCATAAAATCCAAAATGGGAACTTAACGAATAATTACAATTAATATATGCGAACCATTCTCAAATGAAAGATTGTCAGCATTTTCAGTTAGTTAATATCAGTAGTTATTGGTGCATATCGATTGTATTTCCTGGACAGCCTGGAACAATTTCTTTGCATGGTATTTCTGAGTAATTAGGGTATCAGTGTGTGATACTGGCCAGCTGAGGAGTGAATGCATGATGCTGCCACAGATGAGGTAGAGGTGCTGCGTGAAACATGCACACGGCATGGAGACGCAATAAAAGGCCAATGAGAAGCCTGGTTCAGGACAGACAAGTAACAGGCAGTGTTCCTGTGGAACGGAGTTACAGGTAACAATGTTGTTGCATGGCAGATGTATAACAAGATGTGTTACAAGGTAAATGAATTACAGAAATTGTACGAGGCAAGTGATTTCACAAGTGTGTTGTATATATAGAAAAAGTAGTCACGAGGCAACTGGTATTCGATTTTGGCATCAGATAAAGGATAGCTGTAGATATTAATATGTTACTTGAGGCATGGTGAGGTAAATTGTCGATAGGATGATTATATGAGACGGGAAAAATGAGTGGCAGTTGCTGCACGTGACAAACTGGGTATGTTTCGGATTCATGATCGATGCATATATAAAGGTGTAGTCCACTAAACAAATGAAATACGGGTTGGATATTACTCGAGTCAGACTTTTAGGATTGATTGACTCATTTAAACCTAAAGAAATTCTTGACTCATTTATTTTAGGAGACTTTACGTTCAAGACTTTCTTATTGAAATCTTCTATTAAATTTTTACCTATATTTCAAAGCTCATAACCTTCATATTTGAATTTCTTTGACATTGTTTTCGACCTTGTAAGGTATATGAAGTCCATTAAATTCTTTGATATCGAATAGCAAATAGACCATCTCTCGAATGTCAGCTGTTTACAAAGTAAACTCTCTCTCTCTCTCTCTCTCTCTCTCTCTCTCTCTCTCTCTCTCTCTCTCTCTCTCTCTCTCTCTCTCTCTCTCTCTCTCTTGGTATATAAGCTATGAATTTTTTTGAAAAATTATCAGTAATTTATATAAACATATTATTTAATAACTTCAGTTAGCAGATTACACGGTAACTTCTGAAGGCTGTCGTAAATTAACATTTAGTTATTTAACAATTATTGTCTTATAAAAATATTCCTTTAGTGGCTCTTTAAAAATCCCATATGATATATTTTTTAGCCAATAGTATTTAAGATGTAGTTCTGCAAGAGCTACAGCCAGTGAATAACTGATCATTCGACTGAGTTTAGAAGCAGCAAAACCAGCCGGCTCCGTTTGCTTTGTGTAGGAAAAGAAAAGAAAAGAAATGAAATAAAATGAAGAAGAAAGTCGTATTCCGACGAAGGCGAAAGGAGCCACGCTTTCATCGAAGTTTGGCCGTTCATTACTTGGCGAATCGGCGTTGGCGATGGCGATGGCGGTGGCGGTGGTGGAGGCGTGCTCCTCTTGATGTATAATAATGCCTCGCGATGCTTTGTCTCCTCGATCTTTAAGGGACACTTGAGACACATCCTGCCTTTAGTCTCCTGACTTTAAGTTATCAAATATTCAGGGCTTCTACCGGCATGTCCCCTTTCTCGCACACGCATCTCTTAACACATCCCTACCCCTTGGCATCCCCATCCCCTATTCCCCACCCCTTCCCTACCCTCTCCTCTCTCCCAAGGCCTCTCCGGCCAGGCCCTGTTTATGCTTCCTCTCTTTTATTAGTTCTCTTATCGTCTCTTCTCGTCTGGTTTTTTGCCTGGTCGCTCATCTCCGTTGCATTTTGAATTCACCTTTTGTTTTCATTTTTGTTAGTCTGTTGCTTCCATTTGCTCTTATAACAAAATCATTCCATAAATATATTTTTGTGAGGCAGATTTTGTGCAAAGTAAAGGCTCTCTCTCTCTCTCTCTCTCTCTCTCTCTCTCTCTCTCTCTCTCTCTCTCTCTCTCTCTCTCTCTCTCTCTCACACACAAATTTTATTTTTGTTTTCTCTTTAAAGGAGCACAAGCATGTCTTAGTGGTTAAAAATGACGAGACGAGAAGTCTCAACCCCGGGTACTTTACGTCCCGTCCCGAAGCTCAGGCCAGGGTACCTTCAGTCTATATCAGTGATTCTTAAACTGGGGGGCGCAAGCAGGGTTGCCAGATGGTGCCTATTATTTTTATTTGTGATATTAATTGCAAAATTGCCAAAAACATTATCGCTGCTTCCATATGTTTTGTAATTATTATCTCAAAACATGCCAAAAATTCAAAATATATATAAGTCAATTTTTATTTCAAGTCTTATTTATGAACTGAAATATAGTACAGTGCATACTTATAAAAAATTTAACAGCAATGAAACAAAAATCTGTCATTCATCCATATATTCATATAAGCAAACAGGCAACATATTGTTTATAGCTTATAGTTGGCAAAATTTTCAGGGGTATGGGTGAGGGGGGGGGACGTGGGATCTATACATAACGCAAAGGGGGGCGCAAGGCAAAAAAGTTTAAGAACCACTGGTCTATATGTTTAGGTAGGGCCGGTGGTTAGAAAGGCCAGGCCCGAGGCTGGACGAGAATACTCTAAGCGGGAAATTTATTTCTCAGACTATCGTTGTTAACATCGAGATCACAGAAATGGACACACTTAACCTTTTGTTATATACAGTTCTTTTATCTGAGACAATGATATAACGTTTTCAGAAAGCTTGAGCGATGCTTTTACTGTCATGTTTATTTTAAGTAATTTCTATATGATTTTTTCTTTAACAACACATTTACACGCGTGAAAGAAATATAGAAAAATATATGTGTTCTAACACATGCACGCACGCGTATGTATATGTATATATATATATATATATATATATATATATATATATATATATATATATAAATAATATTTTTTTTCTCTCGTTAAATATTGTTGGACATGTGACATCCAATTTCTTACACTTTTAATTTCCAATGTTAAAGTTTTGAAGGAACTGAAACAGCTGTCGGCTTAAGAGTAAATAAGTGGAGGAGCAGTTTTTGTTTTTTCCTTCAAAACTTCAGCCATGAAGATACTAAAAAAATACAGGATATTGGCAATTTGTTACGTACAGGAAAAGGGACCTCAAGTAAATTCCCATTTGACGAAAATTGCCTAGGAGGAAAACTACATACTCACACGTTCATAAAATGTCCTCCAGCGCCATGTAACGCAAATAATTGTCAACGAAGTAGATCTGGGTGGTCCAGCTCTGCAGGTGCCCACAGGAGCCCCTCGAAAACCCCCTTACTATTCTCCCCTAGGTTGTGTGAATGACATGTTCAGGCCACCTCCATCTCCCTGTCATCGTTACCTCATCTGCTTGAGAAACTTCCGGAATTTCCCATGTGGTATGATCTCTAACTCCTATCTGCCGTCGGACTCCTCATATTCGTCTTTGAGATTTATTCTTTATCGACAAAATCTTTCAGATACAGCGCTGTCGTCATACCTAAAGTCTATGTCCGTAAAGCAATATAGATCTTACTAGATTTTATGTATAAACTGCAGATGTATGTTGTTGCGTTCTGCTAGATTAATAGATCTTATTCAGCCGGCCCATTGTTTGATTATTCTGTTTCAAGTCTTACTAAATTTCAACTCGAGAACATTTACTGAACATAGTTCCCAAATATTTGAAGGATCTAATTTCATCAGTCCTTTCTCCATCGAATGTTATACTCTCTTCTGTCCTCATTACTTCTGTTTTCCTTATTTATTTTGACCATCTGTCTTGTGTGATGCATTGTATTAAGCCATCTGTGTAATTCTTGTGTTTTTTTTTATTGAAACATCATCTGCATATTTTTGTGTCAAATTTCTGTCGATAATCCAGTCTAGACCTTCACGTCTGTATCCGGCTACTTTTATTATTATTATTATTATTATTATTATTATTATTATTATTATTATTATTATTATTATTATTATTATAAATCAATAACAGTGGAAAACAGCACAGGCTAACTAACATTCCCCTGTAGCATTCCGCGAATTGCTGTACTGCAAATTCGCTTAACAAAACCCCATCTGGATTTACTTAATATCAACTTTGTTTACTGATAATCTCAATTAACTTCACATATTGAAAGGGAATGCCATAGAGACGCAAGACCTTCTAAAATACTGGTCTTGGACACATTCAGGTGCATTCTTCTAATCAGTAAAAGCATTAGAAGGATTTTTTTATTTCCATACATTACTGCACAGTGTCGTTACGCGAAATTATTATTTTGGGCTGTGTAACTCTGCCTTTCTAAAACCAGCTTGTTCATCTCGATAAATTTTAACGATTTCTTCCCTTCAGCCCGTTGAAAATAGTTAAACTTAGTGCTTTGGTTACAATTCTACTTCATAAAGAAAAAAATAAGTACGCAACAAACTGTAGTTGTCATGTGCTGTTTGTAAAGTGTCTTGTTAATTAGTTTTTCCATTCTGGAAATGTCAGTATTTTGACTTGACTTTTAAAAGTATCGTGGTGTGTGTATGCCGATGTTTGTGCCTAGGTGTGTACGTGCCCGTGTGTATGGGTGTAGGTGTAGACAACTTATGGGAGAGCCAATATTTCCCCGAGGGGTATGGATAATATTTCGGTGGGGTGGCCGAGGAAAGGAGCTGTTTTCTTTTCCCCATTTCCATTTATACCCAAGACCGGTTGGGTCTTGAAGTCCGGTATCTTTTCGCTGGCTCTTAATCGGGCGAATCGCGTATTTTTTATGCAGTTGACTGCGTGTGGCCGATTGCGGAGGTTTTGTTGGTTTGCCTCGTGTTGCACTCATGTTTTCTCTTTCGTCGTTATGCCTCACATTGTTCTGAATACCGTATTTGGCAGTTTTATTAACTTGTGATTTTCCGGTTATATTTGCTAAAGCTGTTCCCTTTTTCTTTCGCTTACTTTTTATGTGCTATTTTTTTTTTTTTTTCATGTGTAACCTTTGTTCATTCGTTCACTTTCAATATTCTTACTTTCTAGTCTGTTTGCCAGGATTTTTTTTATTTTTCCTTTTTCTTATTGGATTTTGTTAATTCATTTGAATTTCATTATTTCAGTTTACATCCTGGTATCGAGATCATTTTAAATTTCATCGTGCCTCCTCAGTGATGGTTTCAGAATAATTTTATACCTTTTTCTTTCTTCTGTAGTAACAGTTTTGCGGTTGTATGTTTTTGCCGTCTGTTGTTTGTTCACTGGCACTTCGTTGCTTTTAAATCACCTTTCATTTGGTGACTGCTTATTACCTTTCCTTTAGATATTTTTAGGATTTCCTTGCATTTTTAAGAGAGAGAGAGAGAGAGAGAGAGAGAGAGAGAGAGAGAGAGAGAGAGAGAGAGCATGGCAATGTACCGGGAGCTTTATTTCTCGCCACAGCTAATAGTGATAATTATGGTGTTGAGTTTGTACCAAGAGCTTTAATTTATGCTTTTTGGACATGATTTTCCTCTATTTTGAGTTGATAGTTTTTATATTGTGTCCAGCATAATGAATTGTAATACGAATTATTAATATTAGAGAATAATAACCACAGTAATTTTGTTGTCTCGTATTTGAAGGAAAGAGTTGTTATTTTTATGTATACCAACGTGAATTCCTGGCTTATGATAATGTGAGACGTTGATATTGTTACTGTTGGGAATTCAGTATATTAGTGAGAGGGGAGAAACTCCCTAAGAATGTAAATGAAAATAGGTCCTGGAAGAAGAAATGAACGATTCCAGAAGTGGTTTTCAAAAGGTACCATACAGTTATGGATACTGCATTACCATCATTTTCCTTACTTCTCAAATAGCGTTCGTTTGTTCATCTGTAAGGTTGTTTCATTTCGCCGTTTATGTCCTTTGTATTTTTCGAAATTTATTTTGCGTTTTGATGTCTTTCATGTGTGAACTTTCGTTTCTTTGGGGCCTAAGCGATTAAGTGGCTGCATTAGCTTGTTCCAAATGAGTGGAAGTAGAGGAATTGTAGGAGTGCCCCGGTAGAGAGTGTGGAAGGAAACTTTGTGAGCTCAGTGTTTGTTTATTTGTTTTGTATTGCGTTTATCATTGACATTTTCAGTAAACTTGTCGATAAGAAGTAATAAACAATTGTTGTTAAAACTAACAGCATTCATTGTAGTAGCATTCACATAGAAAACTTTCAAAATAGTGCCACAGTATGGTATTTAATCTGACTGCATTGGTGCTCTGACATTGTTGGGCATAGTTTTAATATAAATCCGACGTACGTACTTTATTACAACGGAAAAATCTTGACTGGATGCGTTGCCATTATTTTCTGTTATTTTTAGATTATTATGGTAATTTAGATAACCGTAGTAAAACTGTGGGATTATTTAATAGTACTGTTAACATTATTGTTAGTGGAGAGACAAATCCAGTTATGTATATGTATGTACATATATATAAGGATAAAACTGTACAGATAGCCTTCGGGAATCTTTTCGGTTCCCCTTTTCAATCCGACGCGTTGATGTGGCACTCCCACCAAGTAAACAAACATAAGAGGACTCAAAATAAGCGAAGTAGTTTATAAATTATGGAACCGGTCGTCAGACATAGATCAAGCAATGCCGTTGTCTGGCGACAAATATCGAACTCCGTCTGTGGAAGCTTTTGCATTAAAGGATTCATATCTTGTGATTTCAGACTGAACTGAAGTGTCTTTTGAGTCCTTCAAGTTTGAAATGCTTTTCTGGTTGAAAGTTTTACGCGAAAAAAACAGAAAATTTCTCTCTCTCTTTCTGTTACCAAGAGAGAATAGAAAAATTACTGTGATTCAACCTTAAGTCAGTTGCTTTGTAAAGGAACCTCTTTCTGATGATTTTGTTGTGATGTGCTTGTGTGTGTGTTGGTGTATGTATATATATATATATATATATATATATATATATATATTATACGTATATATGTATATATATGTGTATATATATGTATATATATATATATATATATATATATATATATATATATATATATATATATATATATATATATATATATTATATTGCAGTATGGTCCTTCCCCATGCTATCTTGCCCAGCTTTGGAGCATTTTTCCCACCAGTTTTCCACTGCTTTTAAAATTGAAATCTGTCCTTTCCTTCGGAATGGAAGGCTCTTTTCTTCATAGTCATTTCTTTTTCTTGATGTCTACGGAACTGAAGTAGTTGGAAAATTGGGTTACCCTTCCCGCCCCCTTGTGACTATTCGTTGCAACGCTAGATCGCGTAAACAAATCAGTTAACCTTTAAGTCTGAGGCACTAAAAAAAAAAAAAAAAAGGATGAAAGATATATGGACCTCTGGTTCTAGCAACCAGATGTCCTTATTGGACGGAGGCCTTAAGGGAAATAAAAAACGAAAATGGAGAAAATTATATGGAAGAGAAAAAGAAGTGTCAGGCCCAATCCCTGGGAAAGTGATGGAGTGAGAACGAATTCCATTTCTTGTGAGGATAGGAAAAGCGAGAGAAAATTAAATTTGAACTACGTAATATATCTCTTAATTGATTATTTTGTCGCCTGATTTTTTATCCATTGTGTAATGGTATTCCCCAGAGCACTTTATTTGAATCTCCTTGAATTCTTTTTCAAAATACCTTACTCTGTAATAGAAAACCATTTGAATTTAGAGTGACCATAAATTCTATATTAACATCCTTTATTCTCTGTTGGAATAACCTTGATTTACGTACTAGAATAATATTTGATTTTTTCCTTTTTAAAAAATCCTTCTTTGTGACGAGAATAACCTTAAATTATATTTCAAGGTACTCCTTGTTTGCATCATTTTGTTCTTAAACTCACTCAAATGTCACACAGGTATATTAAAATCCAATAAATAAAGAAAAGGAAAAAAGGAAGACTCTTCTTCTTTACGGAGTGATCAAACCATACGACATCCAGTTGGAGAAGGAAGAATAAAGAAAGACATTCGACCATAGGAAGCTCTCTTCTCAGAAGGAAAGGTCGATTGCAGAATGTGATACATAGATGAAATTACAGGAGGACCTATAAGAATTGTTGTTGGTGATGTGAATGCGAAAGTTTGTAGGAATACGAAGGTCTGGAGGATGTGATGAACTGGAAAAGCCCGGAGAGTCTACTACCGAAAATACTCGTACGTGTTATGTATCACTTTTAAGGTTGCGCAAAATCTGGTAACTTGAGGTACTCTTTTCCAACAAAAAGGCACTGACATCTCCAGATAGCTATCATGAACGCCAGATAGATGACATAGTCATTAATCGAGAGAGAAAGAACGCTGAGGAAAGTTAGGAGCTACAGTGGAGTAGGTGGCGACAGTGATCACCAACTTGTCATTGCCACAACATAACTGAAATTAAAAACACCCGACAACAAAGTTGACAGATTATCTAGGTTTTATACTCAAGCTTCTTGAAGATGGACGTCAAGAGGATTTTGCAGTTGAATGTGAAACATGTAAGCTGATAGAAATTATCAATAAACGAAAAAGTTGCAAAGATACCGTAGGTGGGGTCTTGTCAAGTGGATTTGCAGTAAGTAGTGGGGTGCTGCAGTAGAATGTTGTTTCACCTTTGCTTTTTCCCCTTTCTCGGAGACAGAAGAGATTCAGACTGTAGTAAAGATAGAAACTTAATAGACTTCATATGTGGAGATTATGAAGTCTTAATCAGCAAAACACCCCAAGATTTATAAAGCTTGCTTAATAGAATGTATCATTTATCTTGAGAGATGGGACTCACTATAAATCTTGAGAAAAACAGAAATAATGAGGACAGAAGATGCACAAATGGATGAAATAACATTAAATGGAGAAAGGATTAACGAGGTTGAATCTTTCATAATATATATATATATATATATATATATATATATATATATATATATATATATATATATATATATATATATATATATATATATATATATATATGTGTGTGTGTGTGTGTGTGTGTGTGTGTGTGTGTATATATATTTATATAGGAACTGTGATTTCCAGTTAGGTTCTCTTGAGTTGGCAGTATTTGCTAGACTAAAACGGACAATCAAACAATGGGTAGGCCAAAGGTTGGACACATCATTCGCACAAGCCCAGGGAGTGGCAGTGTCAGCTTGGCTCTTGTGGGCACCAGAAGAGTTTTAAGACCCAGACTTACTTGGAAGAGAAGTTTGGGAAGGGATGACGAGGATGAATGGGGATTTATGGAAGTCAGATTGGCAAAATTTCACAGGGGCCCTTTGCGTCACGTGGTGTTGCAAGCAAATATATATATATATATATAGATGCAACAGAAGAATTCCGTGGAAAGCGGAGTCGAATAAGGAATAGGTAGACCAGTACTTGAGGAAACATTCTTTATTGCGACTAGTTTCGAGGTTCTAACACACCTCATCATCAGGCATCTAAAATAACAAATAAATACAATGAAAGAAAAAAGCACTCATTAAAATGAAATAAAATTAAACATCAGAACTAACTACCAAGAATTAAAATTGAACAGTACCGTTTAACCTATAGCAAGAGGCAAGAGAGGAATACAAGGCAAATACAAAGATAGTTACAGAAGATAGACACAGAATTAAAAACAAAGCAACTCAACTGACCGTTCATTATTACAGAGTGATGGTTTTTCTTTGATAGTATATAATGTTTCAATTGTGGTTAGCTCCACATCACTAGAACGACTGGCTAATATAGAAAAAGAATCTATACTCAGAGGATGGTCATGCTGATGGCAGTGCTCACGAATGGCACTAAATGCTTGTTTGTTAAGTGGCCTGTTTGTTCTAATTGATCGGCCTAGGTGTTCAAAGGCACGGACCCGAAACTGGCGCTTTGATTTACCAATATAAGTTGCATTACAGCAACTACATGTATACTTATAGACTACAGATGACTGTAGGTCTTTGGGCACCGTGTCTTTGAACTTGGAAAACTTTTGTATTACATTTTTAGGCCTGAATATGACTCTGAGACTAACTTGAGGGTAAAATTCCAATAGTAATTTACATAATCGGTTTCTCAAGGAAAAACTGCTTTTACCCATGTAGGGCAAGGAAAAATAAATTGTAGCTTTGTTTACTGTCACTTTTGGGGATGTGGATCCATTAGTTTTTGGAGTTGTTTGCCAATGTATGTGTCATATATATATATATATATATATATATATATATATATATATATATATATATATATATATATATATATATATATATATATATATATATATATATATATATATATATATATATATATTTCTATGAATATTAATAATGCGTTGCCATGGCCTATGGAACTGTGCAGTCATGTGTTTTTTCACTCCGTGGTTTCGCAGGTGCCATAAATGCTTGTTTCAGTGCTTAGCTTTTTGATGTCAGCTCTCCGTTCCCTTAGAATTTGAGGAAATTCTTTTCTTTTGAGATTTAGTACATGCTAGCATCCTTGAACATTGACCTGGAAGGATGCGGCTTCCGCCGGAAGTCCGGTAGTAGGGTATGGGAATGTAGAATTTGTTTGTATGTTCGTTCCAAGTGGGAGGGGCGAACGAGTCGAAGATAATGATTTTGTGTACAGGTGATTCATTAAAACACGATCTTTTATATGTGTCAGATGTGCTTTTGATGAGCCTTTTTGCTACCGCTATTGAGGTAAGCTTACATTTTGGTATCCAAGTGGACCTATGATTTTTTTGTCTAACCTATATTCCTTATAATATTATTTATGTTCTGATACACTGTTTTCCCATTTTCTTTACTTTGTGCTTTAGGTCCTGATGGCCAGTGAAATTGCCATATTGTTAGTGTTGATTTTTCAAAGTGGTTTTCTCTGTTCTGCGGATATGAGATAGAGGGAAATTTTGACAGACATGTTGACCTCGGTCATTGTAGACAAATCTGACTTTGGGAAGAATAAGATAAGTTAAAATCGATGTTTAATTTTGTTCTGTTTGAAGCTAGGGATGATATTACCCGATACTTCACTTAATCTCATTTATCTATTTCTTATGTTAGACTTCTTGAATAAAGCTCTATTTTTCGTAAGTTCTATAGTCTCCTTTACGAACCTAGCTAATGCTTAGGTGACAGTGAGAGAATGGGAACAGTTGGTCATAGAACACGTGAGACACCCTCTAGGATTAAAGAGGATGTCGGACAGAGGTAAGTTCCTTCTCCCTCTTGGGTTTTAGATTAAAGGGGAGGGTAACAATATTAATATATATATATGCATATATACAGTATATTATATATATATATATATATATATATATATATATATATATATATATATATATATATATATATATATATATATATATATATATATAATGTAATTCTAATAGCCACAATGCCCTCTTAACTTCTCGAATTCTTCGCGCTTTTTTGGATATGCTTGTTATATATATATTGCATATGTGTGTGTTTTTATATGTACATAGGTTTACATACATGCACTTTACTTATCTCTTGAAAGATTTCCATAGAAAGCAGTTGCTTTACTTGTAAGTTTTTAGAAGGAGTCTTCATATCGCAGGAGTTTTTCAGATTCTCACACGTCAGTTTCTCGTGAAAAATACGGAGACTTCTTTCTTCCTTAGTTTTTGTTACGAAACCTGTTTCACCACTTTGTCTTTTCAAGTGACTACTGACGTACAGTTTGGATTTACAACCTGAATGTTTCATCGTTTGGATGAATGGAACATGAATGACGTATGCACAATGGAGGACGAATGAAGTTTCTGTTTTTCATCAGAAACTGTCTCGTGAGGATCAGAAAAACTCCAACAATATGAAGATTCCTGCAAGAAATCTAATGATGCCACTAGCTTTCAATATATATATATATATATATATATATATATATATATATATATATATATATATATATATATATATATATATATAGATAGATAGATAGATAGATAGAATACATACATACATACATACATACATACATACATACATACATACATACATACATACATACATACATAAAAGAAAAGTTTAGAGCCTGTCAGTTAACTTTTTTTGGTAATATTAGAATCATTATACTAAACTTTGCATAGGTATCTTTATAAGATCTGCAAGTTGTTTAGATTGTTAGTGGTGCGCACCCAGAGACTCTGTTCTGCTGTTGAGGGCTGCAGACTCTCAGAATTTGTAATCATTCAATTAATCGTTTTAACATGAAATGGTGTCATTGACTTACAAGGAGGCACATATCAGTGGACCTGCTGTACCAGCCGTGTAATGTCTTAGGACCACGGTGACACAGAAGAACTCGGTGAATGATAGTTTGGATGAATGTTGTAGTAAAAATGACAGGGAAGAGGTTTTGTTACTGAAAGAGTACATTGCAGACAATCAGGTAGCTGAATGTGGAGCATGTCCAGATGAAAACCACAAATGAAGACTCGACAGCTGTTCTCGAGGTTTGGAATGGAATGACGGCTAATTCTGTATTTCTCTTAAACTGCGGGCTAGCCAAGTCCGTCGCTGTGGGAGCTTTTCAAAAATAAACGCCTGCCGACGTGAAAGCAGAAATCCTGGTATCCAAGGCGAACTGGATTACGTGCTGAAGTGGAATCTTTCTGTGACTTGTAAATATAAAGTAGCTTCTTCGACTACACATATCAAATTATATAAAGGTAAAAGATTATGAATTTGGATTTGATATTCTCGAATACTTGTGTGCAAATTTGGGAAGGTTTTAGATAAACAGATTTGCAAAGAATTATTCTAGCTTGAAGGTAGCAGTTGGTGACATCGGTCTCTGAAAATCGTTTGAGTTAACCATCGCCTTTTTTTGTACACTAAATTCTAGTGTTAAAAGATAAAATTCATGATATTAAATAAAGCTGTCACCTTTAAGAACTGGATAAACAAATATTCTCTCTCTCTCTCTCTCTCTCTCTCTCTCTCTCTCTCTCTCTCTCTCTCTCTCTCTCTCTCTCTCTCTCTCTCTCTTAAACGCGTATTTTCGTAACCATCCAACGCGCGTCGCCTCCAGATTTCTGTTGGGGGTTTTCCTCGAATATTAGAGTGGCATTCTTCCCTTAGATCTCGCCATGTCTCTGTCGTAGTCCTACTCTTCTCATCCCCTCATCTGACCCCCCCCCCCTAAAATTCTCGCACCTCTTTTCCCTCTTCGGTATTCTGTCTGTCCCGAGGGGGCATTTCTTCCATTTCCATCTCCGTTGTTGTATGTTTTGGGGGATTTGCCATTGCTGACATTTCCTTTCTTTGTATGTTGTCAGGTGTTGCCTTTACCTTTTCATCAGTACGATCTCTTTTCTGAAAAAAATTACTTTTAATGATTAGTATTTGCTTTTGTGGTTGGATTTTTTTTTTTTTTTAAATATTTCTTAGTTTATCGAGGCTGGTGTTTTGTTTTTTGTCGTAGCATATTTACTATTTTGACCCTGATATATTTATTATATGTTTGTCTCTCCTTTCTATAAGTATTTTGTTTTAAATTTCTTGTAAAAATGTTATGGATTTTTTAAATTATAATTTTTTGATATCCAGTTGGGCATGAAAACTGTCATCGGGACAATTAGTCCATATAGCTCACGGTCGAGAACCGTGATATAGCATAACAGTTTCGTCAGAGGCGAGAGATGTAGCACTCCAATTGAAGGGCAATTTATATTATAGAATTTCGAATACCATTAATATCATCATTGAGATTTTTCGCATTCGTGGAATAACAATGCTTTGGTGTGTGTTTGTGTGTACCTACGTAATATGTATGTCTGTATTTCGCGGAAATGTGATTCATCCACAGTTCGAAAGCTCCTGCATTAGCTTTTACTTCTTATGGTAGGGATAGGTAAGAGCTAAGGATGCCCTGGTCTTTTCATATCCCGACAGATCAAGAAGTCTTGCATTGTAACCTTTAAATGGTGATCGGTGTCTGATTTAGAAAGTGGCACACATAAGCTCAATTGATTGACTTACATTAACTTGGAATGTGATGAAAACTTGTAAAGAGACTGTAATTACTTAAACGTAAATTTAACAAAAAAAAAAAAAAGAAAAAAAACTGGAGGATGAAATCCATTCGGTGTAGGTGACTGTGGTTGGTGTCAAACCAAATTACGGAAATCTGACAGTCAGTTGTTCAGCTGAAATCAAAGGCAGCTCAGCTGGGAAAAAACCTCTTCGTATTATATAAACTACGCAGACAGAGTAGGTCGACTTCTTGCGCCATTGTCTTTCATTTGCGTTCTGCATTCACATATTTTCGCAGAGTGGGCTTGACAGTCCCTTGATATCTTCAGATCGTGTTTACGTGAGGAATCGGGCCACCTATCATTATTGGGTAATCCCTACTGGTTTAGGAGTCAGGTCTTATATCTTGATCATGTCCATCAATTCTGCAAGGCTTTCTTCATTCAGGACC